>NW_027223195.1:0-2500 GCF_043380555.1 Nothobranchius furzeri | reverse complement strand
GGAGAAGGCTGCGGGGCTGGGGGAGCCTGATGCTGGGTGTGATGGTGTTGAGTGAGGGTGGGAGAAGTCTTCGGGGATGGTGGAGCCTGATCCTGGGTTCGGTGGTGTTGAGTGTGGGTGGGAGAAGGCTGCGGGCATGGGGATGCCTGATGAGCCTGGATGTGATGCTGGTGAGAGAGGGGACAGGGCAGAGGCCGGCTGGACGTGCAGCGGGCAGGGGGAAACTTGAGCCTGGGTGGGTGGTTGTGCATCCAGGGCGGGCAGGGAGAGGTGAGACGTGGGCCTGGGCTGGTCGTCAGCGGTTCACCACAGGCAGCTGGTGGCGGTGTGGCTGAGCAGAAGCCTCCAGCAGGTGATGGCGGGGTGGGGGAGCAGCAGCCAGCCTCAAGCAGCCAGCCTCCAGCTGCTGATGGTGGGGTGGAGGAACAGAAGCCTCCAGCTGGTGATGTCAGGGTGGAGGAGCAGCAGCCAGCCTCCAACGGCTGATGGTGGGGTGGAGGAGCTGCAGCCAGCCTCCAGCAGCTGATGGCGGGGTGCAGGAGCAGCAGCCAGCCTCCAGCTGGTGATGGCGGGGTGAAGGAGCTGCAGCCAGCCACCAGCAGCTGATGGCGGGGTGCAGGAGCAGCAGCCAGCCACCAGCAGCTGATGGCGGGGTGGAGGAGCTGCAGCCAGCGTCCAGCAGCTGATGGTTGGGTGGTGGAGGAGCAGCAGCCAGCCTCCAGCAGCTGCTGGCGGGGTGCAGGAGCAGCAGCCAGCCTCCAGCAGCTGGTGGCGGGGTGGAGGAGCAGAAGCCAGCCTCCAGCAGCTGATGGCGGGGTGCAGGAGCAGAAGCCAGCCTCCAGCTGGTGATGGCGGGGTGAAGGAGCTGCAGCCAGCCTCCAGCAGCCAGCCTCCAGCTGGTGATGGCGGGGCGGAGGAGCAGGCAGCCTCCATCAGCTGATGGCGGGGTGTAGGAGCAGCAGCCAGCCTCCAGCTGGTGATGGCGGGGAGGAGGAGCAGCAGCAGCCAGCCTCCAGCAGCCAGCCAGCCTCCAGCAGCTGATGGCGGTGTGTGGGAGCAGCAGCCAGCCTCCAGCGGCCAGCCAGCCTCCAGCAGCTGATGGCGGGGTGGAGGAGCTGCAGCCAGCGTCCATCAGCTGATGGCGGGGTGGAAGAGCAGCAGGCAGCCTCCAGCTGGTGATGGCGGGGTGGAGGAGCTGCAGCCAGCGTCCAGCAGCTGATGGCGGGGTGCAGGAGCAGCAGCCAGCCTCCAGCAGCTGATGGCGGGGTGGAGGAGCTGCAGCCAGCCTCCAGCAGCCAGCCTCCAGCTAGTGATGGCGGGGTGGAGAAGCAGGCAGCCTCCGTCAGCTGATGGCGGGGTGGAGGAGCAGAAGCCAGCCTCCAGCAGCTGATGGCGGGGTGCAGGAGCTGCAGCCAGCGTCCAGCAGCTGATGGTGGGGTGGAGGAGCTGCAGCCAGCCTCCAGCAGCCAGCCTCCAGCTAGTGATGGCGGGGTGGAGAAGCAGGCAGCCTCCGTCAGCTGATGGCGGGGTGGAGGAGCAGAAGCCAGCCTCCAGCAGCTGATGGCGGGGTGCAGGAGCTGCAGCCAGCGTCCAGCAGCTGATGGTGGGGTGGAGGAGCTGCAGCCAGCGTCCAGCAGCTGATGGTGGGGTGGAGGAGCTGCAGCCAGCCTCCAGCAGCCAGCCTCCAGCAGCTGATGGCGGGGTGCAGGAGCAGCAGCCAGCCTCCAGCAGCTGATGGCGGGGTGCAGGAGCAGCAGGCAGCCTCCAGCAGCTGATGGCGGGGTGGAGGAGCAGAAGCCAGCCTCCAGCAGCTGATGGCGGGGTGCAGGAGCTGCAGCCAGCGTCCAGCAGCTGATGGTGGGGTGGAGGAGCTGCAGCCAGCGTCCAGCAGCTGATGGTTGGGTGGAGGAGCAGCAGCCAGCCTCCAGCAGCCAGCCTCCAGCTAGTGATGGCGGGGTGGAGAAGCAGGCAGCCTCCATCAGCTGATGGCGGGGTGGAGGAGCAGAAGCCAGCCTCCAGCTGGTGATGGCGGGGTGCAGGAGCTGCAGGCAGCCTCCAGCAGCTGATGGCGGGGTGCAGGAGCTGCAGGCAGCCTCCAGCAGCTGATGGCGGGGTGGAGGAGCTGCAGCCAGCGTCCAGCAGCTGATGGTGGGGTGGAGGAGCTGCAGCCAGCGTCCAGCAGCTGATGGTTGGGTGGAGGAGCAGCAGCCAGCCTCCAGCAGCTGATGGCGGGGTGCAGGAGCAGCAGCCAGCCTCCAGCAGCTGATGGCGGGGTGGAGGAGCTGCAGCCAGCCTCCAGCAGCCAGCCTCCAGCTAGTGATGGCGGGGTGGAGAAGCAGGCAGCCTCCATCAGCTGATGGCGGGGTGGAGGAGCAGAAGCCAGCCTCCAGCTGGTGATGGCGGGGTGCAGGAGCTGCAGGCAGCCTCCAGCAGCTGATGGCGGGGTGGAGGAGCTGCAGCCAGCCTCCAGCAGCCAGCCTCCAGCTAGTGATGGCGGGGA
>NW_027223194.1:27500-37500 GCF_043380555.1 Nothobranchius furzeri | reverse complement strand
GATGACCAGTAGTTGTGGTTCTCGCCCCGGGCCGTGGGTCTGAGTATGGCCCAAGTGGGACACTTGTGTCGGACTAGGGAGGCTCTGCCGTGCCCCCTTGAGGTCTAAAGGATGACCAGTAGTTGTGGTTCTCGCCCCGGGACTTGGGTCATAGTATAGCCCAAGTGGGACACTTGTGTCGGACTAGGGAGGCTCTGCCGTGCCCCCTTGAGGTCTAAAGGATGACCATGAGGTCAAAAGGATGACCAGTAGTTGTGGTTCTCGCCCCGGGACTTGGGTCAGAGTATGGCCCAAGTGGTGCACTTGTGTCGGTCTAGGGAGGCTGTGCCGGTCCCCCTGGAGGTCTAAAGGATGACCAGTAGTTGTGGTTCTCGCCCCGGGACTTGGGTCAGAGTATAGCCCAAGTGGAGCACTTGTGTCGGACTAGGGAGGCTGTGCCGGGCCCCCTGGAGGTCTAAAGGATGACCAGTAGTTGTGGTTCTCACCCCGGGTCGTGGGTCCGAGTCTGGCCCGAGTAGAGCACTTTGGTCGGCTACCGGGGGGTGTGCCGTGCCCCCTGGAGGTCTAAAGGATGACCAGTAGTTGTGGTTCTCGCCCCGGGACTTGGGTCAGAGTATAGCCCAAGTGGAGCACTTGTGTCGGCCTAGGGAGGCTGTGCCGGGCCCCCTGGAGATCTAAAGGATGACCATGAGGTCAAAAGGATGACCAGTAGTTGTGGTTCTCGCCCCGGGACTTGGGTCAGAGTATAGCCCAAGTGGAGCACTTGTGTCGGCCTAGGGAGGCTGTGCCGGGCCCCCTGGAGGTCTAAAGGATGACCAGTAGTTGTGGTTCTCGCACCGGGACTTGGGTCAGAGTACAGCCCAAGTGGAGCACTTGTGTCGGTCTAGGGAGGCTGTGCCGGGCCCCCTGGAGGTCTAAAGGATGACCATGAGGTCAAAAGGATGACCAGTAGTTGTGGTTCTCGCCCCGGGACTTGGGTCAGAGTATAGCCCAAGTGGAGCACTTGTGTCGGACTAGGGAGGCTGTGCCGTGCCCCCTGGAGGTCTAAAGGATGACCAGTAGTTGTGGTTCTCGCCCCGGGACTTGGGTCAGAGTATAGCCCAAGTGGAGCACTTGTGTCGGCCTAGGGAGGCTGTGCCGGGCCCCCTGGAGGTCTAAAGGATGACCATGAGGTCAAAAGGATGACCAGTAGTTGTGGTTCTCGCCCCGGGACTTGGGTCAGAGTATAGCCCAAGTGGAGCACTTGTGTCCGACTAGGGAGGCTGTGCCGTGCCCCCTGGAGGTCTAAAGGATGACCAGTAGTTGTGGTTCTCGCCCCGGGACTTGGGTCAGAGTATAGCCCAAGTGGAGCACTTGTGTCGGACTAGGGAGGCTGTGCCGTGCCCCCTGGAGGTCTAAAGGATGACCAGTAGTTGTGGTTCTCGCCCCGGGACTTGGGTCATAGTATAGCCCAAGTGGAGCACTTGGGTCGGACTAGGGAGGCTGTGTCGTGCCCCCTGGAGGTCTAAAGGATGACCAGTAGTTGTGGTTCTCGCCCCGGGACTTGGGTCAGAGAATAGCCCAAGTGGGACACTTGTGTCGGACTAGGGAGGCTCTGCCGTGCCCCCTGGAGGTCTAAAGGATGACCAGTAGTTGTGGTTCTCGCCCCGGGACTTGGGTCAGAGTATAGCCCAAGTGGAGCACTTGTGTCGGACTAGGGAGGCTGTGCCGTGCCCCCTGGAGGTCTAAAGGATGACCATTAGTTGTGGTTCTCGCCCCGGGACTTGGGTCAGAGTACAGCCCAAGTGGAGCACTTGCGTCGGACTAGGGAGGCTGTGCCGGGCCCCCTGGAGGTCTAAAGGATGACCAGTAGTTGTGGTTCTCGCCCCGGGCCGTGGGTCTGAGTATGGCCCAAGTGGGACACTTGTGTCGGACTAGGGAGGCTCTGCCGTGCCCCCTTGAGGTCTAAAGGATGACCAGTAGTTGTGGTTCTCGCCCCGGGACTTGGGTCATAGTATAGCCCAAGTGGGACACTTGTGTCGGACTAGGGAGGCTCTGCCGTGCCCCCTTGAGGTCTAAAGGATGACCATGAGGTCAAAAGGATGACCAGTAGTTGTGGTTCTCGCCCCGGGACTTGGGTCAGAGTATGGCCCAAGTGGTGCACTTGTGTCGGTCTAGGGAGGCTGTGCCGGTCCCCCTGGAGGTCTAAAGGATGACCAGTAGTTGTGGTTCTCGCCCCGGGACTTGGGTCAGAGTATAGCCCAAGTGGAGCACTTGTGTCGGACTAGGGAGGCTGTGCCGGGCCCCCTGGAGGTCTAAAGGATGACCAGTAGTTGTGGTTCTCACCCCGGGTCGTGGGTCCGAGTCTGGCCCGAGTAGAGCACTTTGGTCGGCTACCGGGGGGTGTGCCGTGCCCCCTGGAGGTCTAAAGGATGACCAGTAGTTGTGGTTCTCGCCCCGGGACTTGGGTCAGAGTATAGCCCAAGTGGAGCACTTGTGTCGGCCTAGGGAGGCTGTGCCGGGCCCCCTGGAGATCTAAAGGATGACCATGAGGTCAAAAGGATGACCAGTAGTTGTGGTTCTCGCCCCGGGACTTGGGTCAGAGTATAGCCCAAGTGGAGCACTTGTGTCGGCCTAGGGAGGCTGTGCCGGGCCCCCTGGAGGTCTAAAGGATGACCAGTAGTTGTGGTTCTCGCACCGGGACTTGGGTCAGAGTACAGCCCAAGTGGAGCACTTGTGTCGGTCTAGGGAGGCTGTGCCGGGCCCCCTGGAGGTCTAAAGGATGACCAGTAGTTGTGGTTCTCGCCCCGGGCCGTGGGTCTGAGTATGGCCCAAGTGGGGCACTTGCGTCGGACTGGGGAGGCTCTGCCGCGCCCCCTGGAGGTCAAAAGGATGACCAGTAGTTGTGGTTCTCACCCCGGGTCGTGGGTCCGAGTCTGGCCCGAGTAGAGCACTTTGGTCGGCTACCGGGGGGTGTGCCGTGCCCCCTGGAGCCATGGGAGTGAGCTCCAGCAGACTGGTATTTTTCGGAGAACCAGGCCCACACTCCTCAGACTTTGTGCCCAGGGACAGGCCACCAAAATCGGCCGCGGCTCGTGCACTTTGCCCCTGCGTTTCTCCCAGAACCAGAGCCGGAAAAATCCCAAAATTGATGCCCAGAGATAGTCGACTCTGCCTGGAATAGATTGCCACCCAAACCCGCCAACTCACGCTGGTTTTCCGATGGCCTCACCTACTAACCCGAGCATGGTCATCGCTCGCACCTTCCAAAACCTCCAGGGGCGCAGGCACTTTTCATTTACTGGCCATAAGGCCGACCGCCTTAAGCGTTAAGCGATAAGCGAAAGGCTTAGTTTGGACTTAGTTTTTGGAGCGACGAGGTCGCCGTTTTGTCAATTCTGAACCGATTTTCACGCGGTTTTCGACTGCCTGCGCCTGGGGAGCCGCCCAGAAGCCCCAGGCAGTGTTCTGGGTGGACTTCCGGACCGGTCCGGACCCGGTACCGGCCGGGGGAACCGCACCACGCCTCTCGGGCGTTTCTACACCGATTTTCGCGGGGTTTTCGACTGCATAGACGGGGCCACCTGCTGCAGGGCCCGAGGGAGGGCCTTACTGAGCTGGGTCCGACGCAGGGCCCGGTTCCTGGAGCCCGCTGGGGGGGGGGGGGGGGTTCTCTAAGGCTCACGGCGGGCTGCTGAGGGGCCGGATCGGATGCAGACAGGCGCTCCTCTGCCCAGGTCTTTGCTCCCCTGCCCCACTAGGAATGGAAGACACACTGCCAACAGCTTCTGGAGGGTGATGGGCCCTGCTGCAGACCAGGTCCGACCCAGGTTTCAGCTATCCCACCCCGCAGGGACTTAAAGACACACTGCCATCAGCTTCTGGAGGCTGCTGAGCTCTACTATAGAGCAGGTCCGACCCAGGTTTCAGCTCCTGCAGCCCACTAGGACTTAAACACACACTGCCATCAGCGTCTGGATGGTGATGGGCCCTGCTGCAGACCAGGTCCGACCCAGGTTTCAGCTATCCCACCCCGCAGGGACTTAAAGACACACTGCCATCAGCTTCTGGAGGCTGCTGAGCTCTACTATAGAGCAGGTCCGACCCAGGTTTCAGCTCCTGCAGCCCACTAGGACTTAAACACACACTGCCATCAGCGTCTGGATGGTGATGGGCCCTGCTGCAGACCAGGTCCGACCCAGGTATCAGCTCCTGCACCCCGCAGGGAATTGAAGACACACTGCCATCAGCTTCTGGAGGCTGCTGAGCTCTGCTATAGACCAGGTCCGACCCAGGTTTCAGCTCCTGCACCCCGCAGGGAACTAAACACACACTGCCATCTGCAACTGGAGGCTGCTGAGCCCTGCTGCAGACCAGGTCCGACCCAGGTTATGGCTCTCCCACCCCCCTGGGACTTAAACACACACAGCCATCAGCTTCTGGATGGTGATGGGCCCTGCTGCAGACCAGGTCCGACCCAGGTTTCAGCTCCTCAACCCCGCAGGGACTTAAACCCACACCGCCATCAGCTTCTGGAGGGTGATGGGCCCTGCTGCGGGCCAGGTCCGACCCAGGTTTCAGCTCTCCCACCCCGCAGGGACTTAAACACACACAGCCATCAGCTTCTGGGGGCTGCTGAGCCCTGCTGCAGACCAGGTCCGACCCAGGTTTCAGCTCTCCCACCCCGCAGGGTCTTTAACACACACACTGCCATCAGCTGCTGGAGGCTGCTGAGCTCCGCTATAGACCAGGTCCGACCCAGGTTTCTGCTCCTGCACCCCGCAGGGAATGAAAGACACACTGCCATCAGCTTCTGGAGGCTGCTGAGCCCTGCTGCAGACCAGGTCCGACCCAGGTATCGGCTCTCCAACCAGGCAGAGACTTAAACACACACACACACACACACACTGCCATCAGCTTCTGGGGGCTGCTGAGCTCTGCTGTAGACCGGGTCCGACCCAGGTTTCTGCTCCTCCACCCCGCAGGGACTTAAACACACACTGCCACCAGCTTCTGGAGGGTGATGGGCCCTGCTTTAGACCAGGTCTGACCCGGGATATAGCTCTCCCACCCCGCAGGGACTTAAACACTCACTGCCATCAGCTGCTGGAGGCTGCCGAGCTCTGCTGCAGACCAGGTCCCACCCAGGTTTCTGCTCCTGCACCCCGCAGGGACTTAAACACACACTGCCACCAGCTTCTGGAGGGTGATGGGCCCTGCTGTGGACCAGGTCCGACCCGGATATCAGCTCTCCCACCAGGCAGGGACTTAAACACACACTGCAATCAGCTGCTGGAGGCTGCTGAGCTCTACTATAGACCAGGTCCGACCCAGGTTTCAGCTCTCCCACCAGGCAGTGACTTAAAGACACACTGCCATCAGCTGCTGGAGGCTGCTGAGCTCTTCTATAGACCAGGTCCGACCCAGGTTTCAGCTCTCACACCAGGCAGGGACTTAAACACACACTGCCATCAGCTGCTGGAGGCTGCTGAGCTCTGCTATAGACCAGGTCCGACCCAGGTTTCAGCTCTCCCACCAGGCAGGGACTTAAAGACACACTGCCATCAGCTGCTGGAGGCTGCCGAGCCCTGCTGCAGACCATGTCCGACCCAGGTTTCAGCTCTCCCACCAGGCAGGGACTTAGAGGCACGCTGCCATCAGCTTCTGGAGGCTGCTGAGCTCTGCCATAGACCAGGTCCGACCGAGGTTTCAGCTCTCCCACCCCGCAGGGACTTAAACACACACTGCCATCAGCTGCTGGAGGCTGCTGAGCTCTGCTATAGACCAGGTCCGACCCGGGATATAGCTCTCCCACCCCGCAGGGACTTAAACACACACTGCCATCAGCTGCTGGAGGCTGCTGAGCTCTTCTATAGACCAGGTCCGACCCAGGTTTCAGCTCTCCCACCCCGCAGGGACTTGAACACACACTGCCATCAGCTTCTGGAGGCTGCTGAGCTCTGCTATAGACCAGGTCCGACCCAGGTTTCTGCTCCTCCACCCCGCAGGGAATTAAAGACACACTGCCATCAGCTTCTGGATGGTGATGGGCCCTGCTGCAGACCAAGTCCGACCCGGGTTACAGCTCTCCCACCAGGCAGGGAATTAAACACACACTGCCATCAGCTGCTGGAGGCTGCTGAGCTCCGCTATAGACCAGGTCCGACCCGGGTTCCTGCTCCTGCACCCCGCAGGGACCAAAACACACACACTGCCATCAGCTTCTGGAGGCTGCTGAGCTCTTCTATAGACCAGGTCCGACCCAGGTTTCAGCTCTCCCACCAGGCAGGGACTTAAACACACACTGCCATCACCTTCTGCTGGCTGCTGAGCTCTGCTGCAGACCAGGTCCGACCCAGGTTTCAGCTCCTGCACCCCGCAGGGAACTAAACACACACTGCCGTCACCTTCTGCTGGCTGCTGAGCCCTGCTGCAGACCAGGTCCGACCCAGGTTTCAGCTCCTGCACCCCGCAGTGGATTAAAGACACACTGCCATCAGGTTCTGGAGGCTGCTGAGCTCTGCTGCAGACCAGGTCCGACCCAGGTTATGGCTCTCCCACCCCGCAGGGACTTAAACACACACCGCCGTCAGCTTCTGGATGGTGATGGGCCCTGCTGCAGACCAGGTCCGACCCACGTTTCAGCTCTCCCACCCCGCAGGGGATGAAACACACACTGCCATCAGCTTCTGGAGGCTGCTGAGCTCTGCTAAAGACCAGGTCCGACCCAGCTTTCAGCTCTCCCACCAGGCAGGGAGTTAAAGACACACTGTCATCGGCTTCTGGAGGGTGCTGAGCCCTGCTGCACACCAAGTCTGACCCAGGTTTCAGCTCATCCACCCCGCAGGGACCTAAACACACACTGCCATCAGCTTCTGAGTGGTAATGGGCCCTGCTGCAGACCAGGTCCGACCCAGGTTTCAGCTCCTCCACCCCGCCATCACCAGCTGGAGGCTGGCTGCTGCTCCTGCACCCTGCCATCAGCTGCTGGAGGCTTCTGTTCCTCCACCCCGCCATCAGCAGCTGGAGGCTGGCTGCTGGAGGCTGGCTGCTGCTCCTCCACCCCGCCATCACCAGCTGGAGGCTGGTTGCAGCTCCTGCACCCCGCCATCAGCTGCTGGAGGCTGCCTGCAGCCCCTGCACCCCGCCATCAGCTGCTGGAGGCTGGCTGCAGCTCCTGCACACCGCCATCAGCTGCTGGAGGCTGCCTGCAGCTCCTGCACCCCGCCATCAGCTGCTGGAGGCTGGCTGCTGCTCCTGCACCCCGCCAGCAGCTGCTGGAGGCTGGCTGCTGCTCCTCCACCCAACCATCAGCTGCTGGACGCTGGCTGCTGCTCCTGCACCCCGCCATCAGCTGCTGGAGGCTGGCTGCTGCTCCTCCACCACCCAACCATCAGCTGCTGGACGCTGGCTGCAGCTCCTCCACCCCGCCATCAGCTGCTGGTGGCTGGCTGCAGCTCCTTCACCCCGCCATCAGCTGCTGGTGGCTGGCTGCAGCTCCTTCACCCCGCCATCACCAGCTGGAGGCTGGCTGCTGCTCCTGCACCCCGCCATCAGCTGCTGGAGGCTGCCTGCAGCTCCTGCGCCCCGCCATCAGCTGCTGGAGGCTGGCTGCTGCTCCTGCACCCTGCCATCAGCTGTTCGAGGCTGGCTGCAGCTCCTCCACCCCACCATCACCAGCTGGAGGCTGGTTGCAGCTCCTGCACCCCGTCATCAGCAGCTGGAGGCTGCCTGCTGCTCCTGCACCCCGCCATCAGCTGCTGGAGGCTGCCTGCAGCTCCTGCACCCCGCCATCATTTGCTGGAGGCTGGCTGCAGCTCCTGCAACCCGCCATCAGCTGCTGGAGGCTGGCTGCTGCTCCTCCACCCCACCATGACCTGCTGGAGGCTGGCTGCAGCTCCTTCACACCGCCATCAGCTGATGGATGCTGGCTGAACGCTGGAGGCTGGCTGCTGCTCCCACACACCGCCATCAGCTCCTGGAGGCTGGCTGGCTGCTGGAGGCTGTCTGCTGCTGCTCCTCCACCCCGCCATCACCAGCTGGAGGCTGGCTGCTGGAGGCTGGCTGCAGCTCCTGCACCCCACCATCAGCTGCTGGAGGCTGGCTTCTGCTCCTCCACCCCGCCATCAGCTGCTGGGGGCTGGCTGCTGGAGGCTGGCTGCAGCTCCTCCACCCCGCCATCACCAGCTGGAGGCTGGTTGCAGCTCCTGCACCCCGCCATCAGCTGCTGGAGGCTGCCTGCTGCTCCTGCACCCCGCCATCAGCTGCTGGAGGCTGCCTGCACCTCCTGCACCCCGCCATCAGCTGCTGGAGGCTGGCTTCTGCTCCTCCACCCCGCCATCAGCTGATGGAGGCTGCCTGCTTCTCCACCCCGCCATCACTAGCTGGAGGCTGGCTGCTGGAGGCTGGCTGCAGCTCCTCCACCCCGCCATCAGCTGCTGGAGGCTGCCTGCAGCTCCTGCACCCCGCCATCACCAGCTGGAGGCTGGCTTCTGCTCCTCCACCCCGCCATCAGCTGATGGAGGCTGCCTGCTTCTCCACCCCGCCATCACTAGCTGGAGGCTGGCTGCTGGAGGCTGGCTGCAGCTCCTCCACCCCGCCATCAGCTGCTGGAGGCTGGCTGCTGCTCCTGCACCCCGCCATCAGCTGCTGGAGGCTGGCTGCTGCTCCTCCACCCAACCATCAGCTGCTGGACGCTGGCTGCAGCTCCTCCACCCCACCATCAGCTGCTGGACGCTGGCTGCAGCTCCTCCACCCCGCCATCAGCTGCTGGAGGCTGCCTGCAGCTCCTGCACCCCGCCATCAGCTGCTGGAGGCTGCCTGCAGCTCCTGCACCCCGCCATCACCAGCTGGAGGCTGGCTTCTGCTCCTCCACCCCGCCATCAGCTGATGGAGGCTGCCTGCTTCTCCACCCCGCCATCACTAGCTGGAGGCTGGCTGCTGGAGGCTGGCTGCTGCTCCTCCACCCAACCATCAGCTGCTGGACGCTGGCTGCAGCTCCTCCACCCCACCATCAGCTGCTGGACGCTGGCTGCAGCTCCTGCACCCCGCCATCAGCTGCTGGAGGCTGGCTTCTGCTCCTCCACCCCGCCATCAGCTGCTGGAGGCTGCCTGCTGCTCCTGCACCCCGCCATCAGCTGCTGGAGGCTGGCTGCTGCTCCTGCACCCCGCCATCAGCTGCTGGAGGCTGGCTGCTGGAGGCTGGCTGCAGCTCCTCCACCCCACCATCAGCTGCTGGACGCTGGCTGCAGCTCCTCCACCCCACCATCAGCTGCTGGACGCTGGCTGCAGCTCCTGCACCCCGCCATCAGCTGCTGGAGGCTGGCTTCTGCTCCTCCACCCCGCCATCAGCTGACGGAGGCTGCCTGCTTCTCCACCCCGCCATCACTAGCTGGAGGCTGGCTGCTGGAGGCTGGCTGCAGCTCCTCCACCCCACCATCAGCTGCTGGACGCTGGCTGCAGCTCCTGCACCCCGCCATCAGCTGCTGGAGGCTGGCTTCTGCTCCTCCACCCCGCCATCAGCTGACGGAGGCTGCCTGCTTCTCCACCCCGCCATCACTAGCTGGAGGCTGGCTGCTGGAGGCTGGCTGCAGCTCCTCCACCCCGCCATCAGCTGCTGGAGGCTGGCTGCTGCTCCTGCACCCCGCCATCAGCTGCTGGACGCTGGCTGCAGCTCCTCCACCCCGCCATCACCAGCTGGAGGCTGCCTGCTGCTCTTCCACCCCGCCATCAGCTGATGGACGCTGGCTGCAGCTCCTCCACCCCGCCATCAGCTGCTGGAGGCTGGCTGGCCGCTGGAGGCTGGCTGCTGCTCCCACACACCGCCATCAGCTGCTGGAGGCTGGCTGGCTGCTGGAGGCTGGCTGCTGCTGCTCCTCCTCCCCGCCATCACCAGCTGGAGGCTGGCTGCTGCTCCTACACCCCGCCATCAGCTGATGGAGGCTGCCTGCTCCTCCGCCCCGCCATCACCAGCTGGAGGCTGGCTGCTGGAGGCTGGCTGCAGCTCCTTCACCCCGCCATC
>NW_027223194.1:5000-15000 GCF_043380555.1 Nothobranchius furzeri | reverse complement strand
TCTAAAGGATGACCAGTAGTTGTGGTTCTCGCCCCGGGACTTGGGTCAGAGTATAGCCCAAGTGGAGCACTTGTGTCGGCCTAGGGAGGCTGTGCCGGGCCCCCTGGAGATCTAAAGGATGACCATGAGGTCAAAAGGATGACCAGTAGTTGTGGTTCTCGCCCCGGGACTTGGGTCAGAGTATAGCCCAAGTGGAGCACTTGTGTCGGCCTAGGGAGGCTGTGCCGGGCCCCCTGGAGGTCTAAAGGATGACCAGTAGTTGTGGTTCTCGCACCGGGACTTGGGTCAGAGTACAGCCCAAGTGGAGCACTTGTGTCGGTCTAGGGAGGCTGTGCCGGGCCCCCTGGAGGTCTAAAGGATGACCATGAGGTCAAAAGGATGACCAGTAGTTGTGGTTCTCGCCCCGGGACTTGGGTCAGAGTATAGCCCAAGTGGAGCACTTGTGTCGGACTAGGGAGGCTGTGCCGTGCCCCCTGGAGGTCTAAAGGATGACCAGTAGTTGTGGTTCTCGCCCCGGGACTTGGGTCAGAGTATAGCCCAAGTGGAGCACTTGTGTCGGCCTAGGGAGGCTGTGCCGGGCCCCCTGGAGGTCTAAAGGATGACCATGAGGTCAAAAGGATGACCAGTAGTTGTGGTTCTCGCCCCGGGACTTGGGTCAGAGTATAGCCCAAGTGGAGCACTTGTGTCGGACTAGGGAGGCTGTGCCGTGCCCCCTGGAGGTCTAAAGGATGACCAGTAGTTGTGGTTCTCGCCCCGGGACTTGGGTCAGAGTATAGCCCAAGTGGAGCACTTGTGTCGGACTAGGGAGGCTGTGCCGTGCCCCCTGGAGGTCTAAAGGATGACCAGTAGTTGTGGTTCTCGCCCCGGGACTTGGGTCATAGTATAGCCCAAGTGGAGCACTTGGGTCGGACTAGGGAGGCTGTGTCGTGCCCCCTGGAGGTCTAAAGGATGACCAGTAGTTGTGGTTCTCGCCCCGGGACTTGGGTCAGAGAATAGCCCAAGTGGGACACTTGTGTCGGACTAGGGAGGCTCTGCCGTGCCCCCTGGAGGTCTAAAGGATGACCAGTAGTTGTGGTTCTCGCCCCGGGACTTGGGTCAGAGTATAGCCCAAGTGGAGCACTTGTGTCGGACTAGGGAGGCTGTGCCGTGCCCCCTGGAGGTCTAAAGGATGACCATTAGTTGTGGTTCTCGCCCCGGGACTTGGGTCAGAGTACAGCCCAAGTGGAGCACTTGCGTCGGACTAGGGAGGCTGTGCCGGGCCCCCTGGAGGTCTAAAGGATGACCAGTAGTTGTGGTTCTCGCCCCGGGCCGTGGGTCTGAGTATGGCCCAAGTGGGACACTTGTGTCGGACTAGGGAGGCTCTGCCGTGCCCCCTTGAGGTCTAAAGGATGACCAGTAGTTGTGGTTCTCGCCCCGGGACTTGGGTCATAGTATAGCCCAAGTGGGACACTTGTGTCGGACTAGGGAGGCTCTGCCGTGCCCCCTTGAGGTCTAAAGGATGACCATGAGGTCAAAAGGATGACCAGTAGTTGTGGTTCTCGCCCCGGGACTTGGGTCAGAGTATGGCCCAAGTGGTGCACTTGTGTCGGTCTAGGGAGGCTGTGCCGGTCCCCCTGGAGGTCTAAAGGATGACCAGTAGTTGTGGTTCTCGCCCCGGGACTTGGGTCAGAGTATAGCCCAAGTGGAGCACTTGTGTCGGACTAGGGAGGCTGTGCCGGGCCCCCTGGAGGTCTAAAGGATGACCAGTAGTTGTGGTTCTCACCCCGGGTCGTGGGTCCGAGTCTGGCCCGAGTAGAGCACTTTGGTCGGCTACCGGGGGGTGTGCCGTGCCCCCTGGAGGTCTAAAGGATGACCAGTAGTTGTGGTTCTCGCCCCGGGACTTGGGTCAGAGTATAGCCCAAGTGGAGCACTTGTGTCGGCCTAGGGAGGCTGTGCCGGGCCCCCTGGAGATCTAAAGGATGACCATGAGGTCAAAAGGATGACCAGTAGTTGTGGTTCTCGCCCCGGGACTTGGGTCAGAGTATAGCCCAAGTGGAGCACTTGTGTCGGCCTAGGGAGGCTGTGCCGGGCCCCCTGGAGGTCTAAAGGATGACCAGTAGTTGTGGTTCTCGCACCGGGACTTGGGTCAGAGTACAGCCCAAGTGGAGCACTTGTGTCGGTCTAGGGAGGCTGTGCCGGGCCCCCTGGAGGTCTAAAGGATGACCATGAGGTCAAAAGGATGACCAGTAGTTGTGGTTCTCGCCCCGGGACTTGGGTCAGAGTATAGCCCAAGTGGAGCACTTGTGTCGGACTAGGGAGGCTGTGCCGTGCCCCCTGGAGGTCTAAAGGATGACCAGTAGTTGTGGTTCTCGCCCCGGGACTTGGGTCAGAGTATAGCCCAAGTGGAGCACTTGTGTCGGCCTAGGGAGGCTGTGCCGGGCCCCCTGGAGGTCTAAAGGATGACCATGAGGTCAAAAGGATGACCAGTAGTTGTGGTTCTCGCCCCGGGACTTGGGTCAGAGTATAGCCCAAGTGGAGCACTTGTGTCGGACTAGGGAGGCTGTGCCGTGCCCCCTGGAGGTCTAAAGGATGACCAGTAGTTGTGGTTCTCGCCCCGGGACTTGGGTCAGAGTATAGCCCAAGTGGAGCACTTGTGTCGGACTAGGGAGGCTGTGCCGTGCCCCCTGGAGGTCTAAAGGATGACCAGTAGTTGTGGTTCTCGCCCCGGGACTTGGGTCATAGTATAGCCCAAGTGGAGCACTTGGGTCGGACTAGGGAGGCTGTGTCGTGCCCCCTGGAGGTCTAAAGGATGACCAGTAGTTGTGGTTCTCGCCCCGGGACTTGGGTCAGAGAATAGCCCAAGTGGGACACTTGTGTCGGACTAGGGAGGCTCTGCCGTGCCCCCTGGAGGTCTAAAGGATGACCAGTAGTTGTGGTTCTCGCCCCGGGACTTGGGTCAGAGTATAGCCCAAGTGGAGCACTTGTGTCGGACTAGGGAGGCTGTGCCGTGCCCCCTGGAGGTCTAAAGGATGACCATTAGTTGTGGTTCTCGCCCCGGGACTTGGGTCAGAGTACAGCCCAAGTGGAGCACTTGCGTCGGACTAGGGAGGCTGTGCCGGGCCCCCTGGAGGTCTAAAGGATGACCAGTAGTTGTGGTTCTCGCCCCGGGCCGTGGGTCTGAGTATGGCCCAAGTGGGACACTTGTGTCGGACTAGGGAGGCTCTGCCGTGCCCCCTTGAGGTCTAAAGGATGACCAGTAGTTGTGGTTCTCGCCCCGGGACTTGGGTCATAGTATAGCCCAAGTGGGACACTTGTGTCGGACTAGGGAGGCTCTGCCGTGCCCCCTTGAGGTCTAAAGGATGACCATGAGGTCAAAAGGATGACCAGTAGTTGTGGTTCTCGCCCCGGGACTTGGGTCAGAGTATGGCCCAAGTGGTGCACTTGTGTCGGTCTAGGGAGGCTGTGCCGGTCCCCCTGGAGGTCTAAAGGATGACCAGTAGTTGTGGTTCTCGCCCCGGGACTTGGGTCAGAGTATAGCCCAAGTGGAGCACTTGTGTCGGACTAGGGAGGCTGTGCCGGGCCCCCTGGAGGTCTAAAGGATGACCAGTAGTTGTGGTTCTCACCCCGGGTCGTGGGTCCGAGTCTGGCCCGAGTAGAGCACTTTGGTCGGCTACCGGGGGGTGTGCCGTGCCCCCTGGAGGTCTAAAGGATGACCAGTAGTTGTGGTTCTCGCCCCGGGACTTGGGTCAGAGTATAGCCCAAGTGGAGCACTTGTGTCGGCCTAGGGAGGCTGTGCCGGGCCCCCTGGAGATCTAAAGGATGACCATGAGGTCAAAAGGATGACCAGTAGTTGTGGTTCTCGCCCCGGGACTTGGGTCAGAGTATAGCCCAAGTGGAGCACTTGTGTCGGCCTAGGGAGGCTGTGCCGGGCCCCCTGGAGGTCTAAAGGATGACCAGTAGTTGTGGTTCTCGCACCGGGACTTGGGTCAGAGTACAGCCCAAGTGGAGCACTTGTGTCGGTCTAGGGAGGCTGTGCCGGGCCCCCTGGAGGTCTAAAGGATGACCAGTAGTTGTGGTTCTCGCCCCGGGCCGTGGGTCTGAGTATGGCCCAAGTGGGGCACTTGCGTCGGACTGGGGAGGCTCTGCCGCGCCCCCTGGAGGTCAAAAGGATGACCAGTAGTTGTGGTTCTCACCCCGGGTCGTGGGTCCGAGTCTGGCCCGAGTAGAGCACTTTGGTCGGCTACCGGGGGGTGTGCCGTGCCCCCTGGAGCCATGGGAGTGAGCTCCAGCAGACTGGTATTTTTCGGAGAACCAGGCCCACACTCCTCAGACTTTGTGCCCAGGGACAGGCCACCAAAATCGGCCGCGGCTCGTGCACTTTGCCCCTGCGTTTCTCCCAGAACCAGAGCCGGAAAAATCCCAAAATTGATGCCCAGAGATAGTCGACTCTGCCTGGAATAGATTGCCACCCAAACCCGCCAACTCACGCTGGTTTTCCGATGGCCTCACCTACTAACCCGAGCATGGTCATCGCTCGCACCTTCCAAAACCTCCAGGGGCGCAGGCACTTTTCATTTACTGGCCATAAGGCCGACCGCCTTAAGCGTTAAGCGATAAGCGAAAGGCTTAGTTTGGACTTAGTTTTTGGAGCGACGAGGTCGCCGTTTTGTCAATTCTGAACCGATTTTCACGCGGTTTTCGACTGCCTGCGCCTGGGGAGCCGCCCAGAAGCCCCAGGCAGTGTTCTGGGTGGACTTCCGGACCGGTCCGGACCCGGTACCGGCCGGGGGAACCGCACCACGCCTCTCGGGCGTTTCTACACCGATTTTCGCGGGGTTTTCGACTGCATAGACGGGGCCACCTGCTGCAGGGCCCGAGGGAGGGCCTTACTGAGCTGGGTCCGACGCAGGGCCCGGTTCCTGGAGCCCGCTGGGGGGGGGGGGGGGTTCTCTAAGGCTCACGGCGGGCTGCTGAGGGGCCGGATCGGATGCAGACAGGCGCTCCTCTGCCCAGGTCTTTGCTCCCCTGCCCCACTAGGAATGGAAGACACACTGCCAACAGCTTCTGGAGGGTGATGGGCCCTGCTGCAGACCAGGTCCGACCCAGGTTTCAGCTATCCCACCCCGCAGGGACTTAAAGACACACTGCCATCAGCTTCTGGAGGCTGCTGAGCTCTACTATAGAGCAGGTCCGACCCAGGTTTCAGCTCCTGCAGCCCACTAGGACTTAAACACACACTGCCATCAGCGTCTGGATGGTGATGGGCCCTGCTGCAGACCAGGTCCGACCCAGGTTTCAGCTATCCCACCCCGCAGGGACTTAAAGACACACTGCCATCAGCTTCTGGAGGCTGCTGAGCTCTACTATAGAGCAGGTCCGACCCAGGTTTCAGCTCCTGCAGCCCACTAGGACTTAAACACACACTGCCATCAGCGTCTGGATGGTGATGGGCCCTGCTGCAGACCAGGTCCGACCCAGGTATCAGCTCCTGCACCCCGCAGGGAATTGAAGACACACTGCCATCAGCTTCTGGAGGCTGCTGAGCTCTGCTATAGACCAGGTCCGACCCAGGTTTCAGCTCCTGCACCCCGCAGGGAACTAAACACACACTGCCATCTGCAACTGGAGGCTGCTGAGCCCTGCTGCAGACCAGGTCCGACCCAGGTTATGGCTCTCCCACCCCCCTGGGACTTAAACACACACAGCCATCAGCTTCTGGATGGTGATGGGCCCTGCTGCAGACCAGGTCCGACCCAGGTTTCAGCTCCTCAACCCCGCAGGGACTTAAACCCACACCGCCATCAGCTTCTGGAGGGTGATGGGCCCTGCTGCGGGCCAGGTCCGACCCAGGTTTCAGCTCTCCCACCCCGCAGGGACTTAAACACACACAGCCATCAGCTTCTGGGGGCTGCTGAGCCCTGCTGCAGACCAGGTCCGACCCAGGTTTCAGCTCTCCCACCCCGCAGGGTCTTTAACACACACACTGCCATCAGCTGCTGGAGGCTGCTGAGCTCCGCTATAGACCAGGTCCGACCCAGGTTTCTGCTCCTGCACCCCGCAGGGAATGAAAGACACACTGCCATCAGCTTCTGGAGGCTGCTGAGCCCTGCTGCAGACCAGGTCCGACCCAGGTATCGGCTCTCCAACCAGGCAGAGACTTAAACACACACACACACACACACACTGCCATCAGCTTCTGGGGGCTGCTGAGCTCTGCTGTAGACCGGGTCCGACCCAGGTTTCTGCTCCTCCACCCCGCAGGGACTTAAACACACACTGCCACCAGCTTCTGGAGGGTGATGGGCCCTGCTTTAGACCAGGTCTGACCCGGGATATAGCTCTCCCACCCCGCAGGGACTTAAACACTCACTGCCATCAGCTGCTGGAGGCTGCCGAGCTCTGCTGCAGACCAGGTCCCACCCAGGTTTCTGCTCCTGCACCCCGCAGGGACTTAAACACACACTGCCACCAGCTTCTGGAGGGTGATGGGCCCTGCTGTGGACCAGGTCCGACCCGGATATCAGCTCTCCCACCAGGCAGGGACTTAAACACACACTGCAATCAGCTGCTGGAGGCTGCTGAGCTCTACTATAGACCAGGTCCGACCCAGGTTTCAGCTCTCCCACCAGGCAGTGACTTAAAGACACACTGCCATCAGCTGCTGGAGGCTGCTGAGCTCTTCTATAGACCAGGTCCGACCCAGGTTTCAGCTCTCACACCAGGCAGGGACTTAAACACACACTGCCATCAGCTGCTGGAGGCTGCTGAGCTCTGCTATAGACCAGGTCCGACCCAGGTTTCAGCTCTCCCACCAGGCAGGGACTTAAAGACACACTGCCATCAGCTGCTGGAGGCTGCCGAGCCCTGCTGCAGACCATGTCCGACCCAGGTTTCAGCTCTCCCACCAGGCAGGGACTTAGAGGCACGCTGCCATCAGCTTCTGGAGGCTGCTGAGCTCTGCCATAGACCAGGTCCGACCGAGGTTTCAGCTCTCCCACCCCGCAGGGACTTAAACACACACTGCCATCAGCTGCTGGAGGCTGCTGAGCTCTGCTATAGACCAGGTCCGACCCGGGATATAGCTCTCCCACCCCGCAGGGACTTAAACACACACTGCCATCAGCTGCTGGAGGCTGCTGAGCTCTTCTATAGACCAGGTCCGACCCAGGTTTCAGCTCTCCCACCCCGCAGGGACTTGAACACACACTGCCATCAGCTTCTGGAGGCTGCTGAGCTCTGCTATAGACCAGGTCCGACCCAGGTTTCTGCTCCTCCACCCCGCAGGGAATTAAAGACACACTGCCATCAGCTTCTGGATGGTGATGGGCCCTGCTGCAGACCAAGTCCGACCCGGGTTACAGCTCTCCCACCAGGCAGGGAATTAAACACACACTGCCATCAGCTGCTGGAGGCTGCTGAGCTCCGCTATAGACCAGGTCCGACCCGGGTTCCTGCTCCTGCACCCCGCAGGGACCAAAACACACACACTGCCATCAGCTTCTGGAGGCTGCTGAGCTCTTCTATAGACCAGGTCCGACCCAGGTTTCAGCTCTCCCACCAGGCAGGGACTTAAACACACACTGCCATCACCTTCTGCTGGCTGCTGAGCTCTGCTGCAGACCAGGTCCGACCCAGGTTTCAGCTCCTGCACCCCGCAGGGAACTAAACACACACTGCCGTCACCTTCTGCTGGCTGCTGAGCCCTGCTGCAGACCAGGTCCGACCCAGGTTTCAGCTCCTGCACCCCGCAGTGGATTAAAGACACACTGCCATCAGGTTCTGGAGGCTGCTGAGCTCTGCTGCAGACCAGGTCCGACCCAGGTTATGGCTCTCCCACCCCGCAGGGACTTAAACACACACCGCCGTCAGCTTCTGGATGGTGATGGGCCCTGCTGCAGACCAGGTCCGACCCACGTTTCAGCTCTCCCACCCCGCAGGGGATGAAACACACACTGCCATCAGCTTCTGGAGGCTGCTGAGCTCTGCTAAAGACCAGGTCCGACCCAGCTTTCAGCTCTCCCACCAGGCAGGGAGTTAAAGACACACTGTCATCGGCTTCTGGAGGGTGCTGAGCCCTGCTGCACACCAAGTCTGACCCAGGTTTCAGCTCATCCACCCCGCAGGGACCTAAACACACACTGCCATCAGCTTCTGAGTGGTAATGGGCCCTGCTGCAGACCAGGTCCGACCCAGGTTTCAGCTCCTCCACCCCGCCATCACCAGCTGGAGGCTGGCTGCTGCTCCTGCACCCTGCCATCAGCTGCTGGAGGCTTCTGTTCCTCCACCCCGCCATCAGCAGCTGGAGGCTGGCTGCTGGAGGCTGGCTGCTGCTCCTCCACCCCGCCATCACCAGCTGGAGGCTGGTTGCAGCTCCTGCACCCCGCCATCAGCTGCTGGAGGCTGCCTGCAGCCCCTGCACCCCGCCATCAGCTGCTGGAGGCTGGCTGCAGCTCCTGCACACCGCCATCAGCTGCTGGAGGCTGCCTGCAGCTCCTGCACCCCGCCATCAGCTGCTGGAGGCTGGCTGCTGCTCCTGCACCCCGCCAGCAGCTGCTGGAGGCTGGCTGCTGCTCCTCCACCCAACCATCAGCTGCTGGACGCTGGCTGCTGCTCCTGCACCCCGCCATCAGCTGCTGGAGGCTGGCTGCTGCTCCTCCACCACCCAACCATCAGCTGCTGGACGCTGGCTGCAGCTCCTCCACCCCGCCATCAGCTGCTGGTGGCTGGCTGCAGCTCCTTCACCCCGCCATCAGCTGCTGGTGGCTGGCTGCAGCTCCTTCACCCCGCCATCACCAGCTGGAGGCTGGCTGCTGCTCCTGCACCCCGCCATCAGCTGCTGGAGGCTGCCTGCAGCTCCTGCGCCCCGCCATCAGCTGCTGGAGGCTGGCTGCTGCTCCTGCACCCTGCCATCAGCTGTTCGAGGCTGGCTGCAGCTCCTCCACCCCACCATCACCAGCTGGAGGCTGGTTGCAGCTCCTGCACCCCGTCATCAGCAGCTGGAGGCTGCCTGCTGCTCCTGCACCCCGCCATCAGCTGCTGGAGGCTGCCTGCAGCTCCTGCACCCCGCCATCATTTGCTGGAGGCTGGCTGCAGCTCCTGCAACCCGCCATCAGCTGCTGGAGGCTGGCTGCTGCTCCTCCACCCCACCATGACCTGCTGGAGGCTGGCTGCAGCTCCTTCACACCGCCATCAGCTGATGGATGCTGGCTGAACGCTGGAGGCTGGCTGCTGCTCCCACACACCGCCATCAGCTCCTGGAGGCTGGCTGGCTGCTGGAGGCTGTCTGCTGCTGCTCCTCCACCCCGCCATCACCAGCTGGAGGCTGGCTGCTGGAGGCTGGCTGCAGCTCCTGCACCCCACCATCAGCTGCTGGAGGCTGGCTTCTGCTCCTCCACCCCGCCATCAGCTGCTGGGGGCTGGCTGCTGGAGGCTGGCTGCAGCTCCTCCACCCCGCCATCACCAGCTGGAGGCTGGTTGCAGCTCCTGCACCCCGCCATCAGCTGCTGGAGGCTGCCTGCTGCTCCTGCACCCCGCCATCAGCTGCTGGAGGCTGCCTGCACCTCCTGCACCCCGCCATCAGCTGCTGGAGGCTGGCTTCTGCTCCTCCACCCCGCCATCAGCTGATGGAGGCTGCCTGCTTCTCCACCCCGCCATCACTAGCTGGAGGCTGGCTGCTGGAGGCTGGCTGCAGCTCCTCCACCCCGCCATCAGCTGCTGGAGGCTGCCTGCAGCTCCTGCACCCCGCCATCACCAGCTGGAGGCTGGCTTCTGCTCCTCCACCCCGCCATCAGCTGATGGAGGCTGCCTGCTTCTCCACCCCGCCATCACTAGCTGGAGGCTGGCTGCTGGAGGCTGGCTGCAGCTCCTCCACCCCGCCATCAGCTGCTGGAGGCTGGCTGCTGCTCCTGCACCCCGCCATCAGCTGCTGGAGGCTGGCTGCTGCTCCTCCACCCAACCATCAGCTGCTGGACGCTGGCTGCAGCTCCTCCACCCCACCATCAGCTGCTGGACGCTGGCTGCA
>NW_027223193.1:0-45279 GCF_043380555.1 Nothobranchius furzeri | reverse complement strand
CCAACGTAGAAGGCGCTAAAGCCTACTACGACCAAAAGACAACCAGCCGCGAATACGAGGTGGGTGACAAAGTATTCTACTTTCGGTTCGCCCAACCGGCACGCAAAGCTAAGAAGTTCCTGCCCTGCTGGTCAGGACCATTTGAGATCGTGGCAAAACTCTCTCCAGTTGCATACAGGTTACGCATCACCAAAGCGAGACAGGAGCCTGTCTACAAATGGGTGCATGCAAACCAAATCAAACCCTACGTCAAACCATCCCCGCGGGTACAGAGACCAGACTCCCCGCAGGAGGTAGACGTAGTCTCCACATAGTTCTATGCATGGAAATGGAAAGGGGGGGAAAGTGCACGTTTAACCCACTAACATGTACTAACCGACAAAGAACCAGCCCCCCCCCCCCCCCCCCCCCCCCCCCCGCCGTCACTTTCACTAACCAAGAGAAACTCCTTCCTAGACCGCTAACAGGATGTACCTACTAAAACCTTACAGAGTACTCTGGTACCTACACTAGGCTCTGATTAATGAATCTCTACGTGCAATCAAGACTTTGTCTGAAACCATACCTCAGGATATTGTGTACACACGAGTGGTGAGAGATTTGATGTAGGACCTGCTCAGGAAAGTAAGTTCCACGCTGGACAGCTTGGTTGAAAGTCGTATTTCCCCGTACTTGGTACCACTGGACCTGCTCAAAGTTGGCTTGACAGCTGCTACCCCTCTACTGTGCACCTTTCACAAATCCACCTAGCGTACAGCCTAAGTAGTGCAATGCCCATTCACGATGAAAAAAAATTAGAACTCGGTTTCCTGTTAAACGTTCCCATAATTGTGACACCTCACATCTATAGGTTTAGGTCGATGCTGAACATTGGTATTTGAAAGGACGGTAGGCATTTCCACTTTGAACTAGAAACCTGACACTCCATCACCTCAACCTCGAACAGCATGACTCAGAGATTGAGATCATGGACGCTTTCCAGGGTTATAACTTTGCCTTCGATTTAGAAATTGACCAACAATTACTGATTGAAGGAACCAAATTTGTTAAGTTCACACAAAACCCACGTGAACTTACTTTGACGCCCAAGACGCTACATTGACACAGATTATACGACTTTAATCTGCACATTGGTCGCCCTGGGGATGGGATGGCTCATCACGGCCGTGATAGCTTATTCCGCCTACAGGCGTGTTAATAAACTCCAAGATAAGATGCACTTGCTCACCTACGGTGTGCCTCGTGACCGCGTTCGGGTAGACTCCAAGCGCGAATGTACCACACCTGTCTAAAGGGGGTGAGCAACATTTTCTTTGTTATTCTGTAACCCTAAGAGTAGTTCTCACTTTAGTCTACCTCACATTTTTTATCTGAGTGTTGCATTATGTCACATTCTTTATAAGCTACACACTGAATGTATGACTTAAGAATGTATTTTATGAGACTCAAGGTTGCTATGAATTTTCTTGGATGTTATATGTTTTTTTTTGGGGTTTTCTGTATTTTTGTTTCGTACTTGGTCACATAATAACTAGTGGTTATGTGCCGGCCCAGCTCAGTCTGTCAATGACTCTGTCTGACGCACCAGCACATTGTAGTACCTCTTAGTTTTATGGTCCTTGTTTTAGCCCAAAGACTGTCCTGATCCACCCTTTGGACCAAAAAAGGGGGGAATCTTGGGACCACATAGGTCAATGCGCGTTTGCGAACTATGGACCTCGTACATCACCGCGTGATCCATAAACTGAACTGTATGGCCGGCGGTGAGATGCCTTTGTGTCCCCTCGTGGAGTTAACCGCCCACCGACCTTCCTCCTTCTACACTACTACCTCTCGCATGGATGACATCATCATTGCGTACCACCTGCGTGAGTGGCTTCTTCTCGTTATGCGCGTTGGGGACTATCCCGTTTCCTATCCTCTTTGTGCCTGACCAGGATCAAAGACCAAAGGCGCCAGGATCCAAGACAAAGACCAAAGACAAAGGCGTCCAAGGAGACCAACGTCCTAAGGGACAAACCCACCTGTGCTTCCGACGATCAAGTCGACCTACGTTCATGAGGAACAAACCCATCTGTGCTTCCGACGATCGAGCTTTGGGCGCGATCCCCGAAACCAAAAGGGGGAATGTTGAGGGTCTGACCTCATGAGGAAATTACTATGCAGTGATTTTCTCCAAAATGACTGTGCTTAAATTGCTCTGAAAAGCAAATAATCACATCAGCGCCAAGAAACTTCATTTCCCATGATGCTTTGCACACGGAAGCATTGGGTGATGTCACTGCCTAGTACCAGAAACACGTTCTGCGCATGTGCGGGAAGCCGTGGAGCTTTTCCCGCGAACTAAGACCATAAATCTTCAGCAGAGACAAAGAAACCTCGTTCTTTTGCCCAGGATACCTGGCGGTAAGGACACGCTTGTCGAACGCTCCGACAACTTGAGCACGCGGAAGCTCTAAGTGCCCAAGTTGAGCCACGCAACCGCTGGAAACCACTCCACCATCATCGGGACCTGACTGGGAACGAGCGGAGCTCCATCCAGCTCTCAGAGACGCTGTAAGTTGTCAAACTCAGCACAAAAGAAACTTCGTTCTCTTTGTGTCCAGCCCGTGGAGAAACACTCGTGGAGCCAAACAACGGAGAAAGCATCAAACCGACGGATGACGCTGAAAACTGTGGAGAAAAACGGAGAACCGTCAAATCATAACAGCGGGGGACGCCTTGCTGCTCTTCTGGTGATCAGAAAACTCATTTTTTCTCTCTCCTTTTCTTCTCCCGTTTCCTCTATAGTCCAGAATAAGCAATAAAACCGCGCTATTGCTTAAAAAGTAGCTTCGTGTTTTCCTCTTTTGCTCCCAATTCGTCCTTCGGGTCATTTTGAATAAATTAACTGCTTATTGATCATTGTTTGGTATCTTTAAATGTTTTCTGCTTGGCCACGTGGTTAAACTAAAAGATATTATTCGTGATTAATCCTTTGTGTTGTTTCATGATCCTTTGAAATGTTTTGAGTGAATTTAAGGTTAAGTTACTGATGATTCTAAGTGCCTTGGAAGTTAAAGTGCAAGTTGCCACTCACACTTTAGCCAGACAAAGGGGTCAGCCATCTTGCATACAGACTCCATTTTAGAAACACACACACACATACATACACACAAAACACCTTGAACATTATTTTGAATATACATCCTTTTATTATATCACATGGTTATTATTCATTTATGCCACTGTCTATTCATTTGACAAATTGTTAATTAAACGTTATAAAATTCAGATTTTCGTCTCCAGTAGCTTTGTTGTGTCGAAGAGAAGTCTCTGCTCCAAGGATTCTACGAACTTCAAGAAAGACTGATAAGAGTTTTGGATTCAATTTTTCCCCGGTTAAAGGGGAATGGTGCCCCGTATATCTAAGAATATCTTAATTAATTAATAAATCAGTAAATATTTACATATTTACAGAATTTATTGAAGAATCCAAAAGTAAGTTGAAGCTTACTAATTGTTCGCTCCTAATAACCCCAACAATGGTAACGTTGAAGGTGGTGGTTCATGTTTGTTGTGTTGGAGGTGGTGTACGGAATGACAGCATAGCATAGCTTACACACAGTCTTGGTCTTTTCCGTTACTCTGTTGCCGTTATTGTCTTTTTTAACCGGAAAGCCAAAATACTGCCAGACAGATGACCTGTATCCAGGAGGAGCATCCTCAGTTTTGACCTCATTTGACTCCATTGTTCTGCTCTTTCGGGGCAAGGCAGTTGGTGGCACCAACTTGGTGCTAATGCTAATATTTGTTCGATCGCTGTAGCCTGCAGTGTTGTTGTTACAACATGCGCTGTGACTTAACGTCACGACGCACTGCACCGTTTTTTTTTTTTTTTTTTTTTTGTTTAGTTTTACCCTGCTTTATCAGCAGAGATGGTGCTATCAGCCTGTCACCATAGACTGTAGGCCTGCCCTACTACTACACAAATCATGCAGCAGTTCCGCCTAGCCTAATTTCGTGGTCCATATTTTTTACCTCGATGCATTTCGTCACATTTTGTATCGCGAGTTTTCGCCAAACGGTATTTTGTCACATCCCTAGTACAAACCCAGTTGCATCAGGGCAGCCAGCTCTCACCAGAAATGAGCTCGACTAACTGCCGGCAATGCGGACCGAGCTCTGACACCAGTCGTACAGGGTCCTAACAGCCCGTATCAGAGGGCCTGGTACCCCATACTCCTGAAGTACCCCCCAGAGGGTACGGGCTGTTAGGACCCTGTACCCTACCCTGTACCCTACAGGTCCAGTCAAGAAAAGGAGTGTTGCAGGTTTTGATTTCTGATCCCATGGAAATCTGTGTAGAGCTGCGTGAGTAAAAACAAAACATTTACCCACTACTAGACACCACCATGGCTGTATCTACCATTGAGGACATTGAGGTCTGGACCTCGGTATTTTTTCTGCAGAATATTTAAAAAATAATCTCTAACTGTGCATTTACAGCATTTACTTTTTAGAAAACATACTTGTCTGATTTTTGTTGAATTTTTAAATCATTGAAATGTTTGTAGCTCCTACACTGTAAAAGTTGTTGTCACAAAATCATGCCTGCTGGTCAACAGTAACCGGCTCTACATACTCCAACAAGCACGTTTGTGAAAAAAATACATCTCTGATTTTTCATTTATTTTACTGTAAACTGTAGTGACACACAAATGGCCCCTGCTGATAACCAATTTCCTAGTACTCTTTATCAATACTTTCAAAATGTAACAGTCAAAGTTTTTATTTTTGGATCATTAACACTTGGTCATTTGCATATGAACGTTTTTACGAGGTTAAATAATTTGATCAAAACAATGCACCTGCTCATCTCTGCTTCTCCAAAAACAAATCACAAATCAAATATGTCAACTGAAAAGGCACCATACACTAAAATGTACTACACACACACACACACACACACACACACACACACACACACACACACACACACACACTGTGTTCCAGCAGCTTCTAATTCTTGGCAGATCTGCTTTTTGGTGATTCTTGGTTGTCTCTTTACCCTCCTGACCAATTTTCTCTCAGCAGCAGGTGATAGCTTGCGTTTTCTTCCTGATCTTGGCAGTGATGAAACAGTGCCATGCACCTTATACTTACAAACAACTGTTTGCACTGTTGCTCTTGGGACCTGCAGCTGCTTTGAAATGGCCCCAAGTGACTTTCCTGACTTGTTCAAGTCAATAATTCGCTTTTTCAGATCCATGATGAGCTCCTTTGACTTTCCCATTGTAGCGTTTGTGGGCGTTTGTATCCAATGAGCCCTATTTACCTGGCCTAAGAGAAGTCACCAGCTGTAGTCACTCATAATCACTCACAAGAAGTTAAGAGGCCATGCTATGAAGCTCAGTTCACTGACACGTTTCTAAGTCACCAAAATTGCTAGTTCATGTTGCTGTATGTATATTTGTGACCCAGCAAATGTGATCACTTTTCTCTGTTAACCCATAATAAAGACATTAAAGAACCAAACTTCATGAATGTTTTTTGTGACAAAGAAGTATCTGTTCCAATCACTCTATCAGAGAAAAATCAGAGTTTTAGAAATAACGGGACACTCAGTAGAGCCATTATATTATATTTTTTACAAGTGTATGTAAACTTCTGACCACAACTGTAGGTGTTTGGTTGGAAGTGTGAACATGGAGTTGTACTGGACAAGACAGCACAGATTCAAATTTATGAGCCGAGGACTTGATTGTCCTTTGTTTACATAAGAATGATGATGCACATTAAGGAAAGCAGCGCAAACGTTTCTTTCATATGCAAAGTACTTGTATTTTGGAATGGATAATTTATTATTTACAATTAGTGTCATTGTTCTCTATGTCACTTTTTTACTCATATCTGTCAAGTACTTGTATGTGTGTGAGGGAGGCCTATATGCGGGTCTTTGTTTTGTAAGTCTTAACACTGAGGTGTACTCTACACCACAGCATGACTGAAATGTTGTGAGACTATTACTTTACTCTGTCTACATCATCTGTTTACATAAGCATGATGATGGATATACTGACTGTCCCACAAACTAGGTACAGGTCTAGAGGTGACCGGGCTTTCTCGGTCTTGGCTCCTTCTCTCTGGAATGAGCTTCCACTTGATATTAAACTGTCACCGTCGCTGCATGTTTTTAAGAGTCGTTCGAAAACTCATTTTTATCGTTTAGCTTTTATGTGACTTGTATGCTTTTATGCTCCCTGTTTACATTTTGTATGGTGCTTTTATGTCTGTATGTTGTTTTTATCTCTTTTTTATTCTATCTGTGTTTTTACTGTATTTTATGTTCAGCGCCTTGGGCTCCTGCAAAGGCAGTGGAAGGTGCTGTACAAATAAAGATTGATTGATGATGCACATTATGGAAAACAGTTTTCACTTTTGATTCATAAGCAACGTATTACTATTTTGGGAGAGTTGAGTTTGTATTTTAAATCTTTTTCATTGTTCAGTCAACTATTTGTGTGTGTGTGTGTGTGTGTGTGTGTGTGTGTGTGTGTGTGTGTGTGTGTGTGTGTGTGTGTGTGTGTGTGTGTGTGTGTGTGTGTGTGTGTGTAGTACATTTTAGTGTATGGTGCCTTTTCAGTTGACATATTTGATTTGTGATTTGTTTTTGGAGAAGCAGAGATGAGCAGGTGCATTGTTTTGATCAAATTATTTAACCTCGTAAAAACGTTCATATGCAAATGACCAAGTGTTAATGATCCAAAAATAAAAACTTTGACTGTTAAATTTTGAAAGTATTGATAAAGAGTACTAGGAAATTGGTTATCAGCAGGGGCCATTTGTGTGTCACTACAGTTTACAGTAAAATAAATGAAAAATCAGAGATGTATTTTTTTCACAAACGTGCTTGTTGGAGTATGTAGAGCCGGTTACTGTTGACCAGCAGGCATGATTTTGTGACAACAACTTTTACAGTGTAGGAGCTACAAACATTTCAATGATTTAAAAATTCAACAAAAATCAGACAAGTATGTTTTCTAAAAAGTAAATGCTGTAAATGCACAGTTAGAGATTATTTTTTAAATATTCTGCTGAAAAAATACCGAGGTCCAGACCTCAATGTCCTCAATGGTAGATACGGCCATGGTGGTGTCTAGTAGTGGGTAAATGTTTTGTTTTTACTCACGCAGCTCTACACAGATTTCCATGGGATCAGAAATCAAACCTGCAACACTCCTTTTCTTGACTGGACCTGTAGGGTACAGGGTCCTAACAGCCCTTACCCTCTGGGGGTACTTCAGGAGTATGGGGTACCAGGCCCTCTGATACGGGCTGTTAGGACCCTGTACGACTGGTGTCAGAGCTCGGTCCGCATTGCCGGCAGTTAGTCGAGCTCATTTCTGGTGAGAGTTGGCTGCCCTGATGCCACTGGGTTTGTACTAGGGATGTGACAAAATATCGTTTGGCCAAAACTCGCGATACAAAATGTGACGAAATGCATCGAGGTAAAAAAATATGGACCACGAAATTAGGCTAGTCGGCACTGCTGCATGATTTGTGTAGTAGTAGGGCAGGCCCACAGTCTATGGTGACAGGCTGATAGCACCATCTCTGCTGATAAAGCAGGGTAAAACTAAACAAAATAAAATAAATTAAAAAAACATCCGGGGAACGGTGCAGTGCGTCATGACGTTAAGTCACAGCGCATGTTGTAACAACAACACTGCAGGCTACAGCGAGCAAACAAATATTAGCATTAGCACCAAGTTGGTGCCACCAACTGCCTTGCCCCGAAAGAGCAGAACAATGGAGTCAAATGAGGTCAAAATTGAGGATGCTCCTCCTGGATACAGGTCATCTGTCTGGCAGTATTTTGGCTTTCCGGTTAAAAAAGACAATAACGGCAACAGAGTAACGGAAAAGACCAAGGCTGTGTGTAAGCTATGCTATGCTGTCATTCCGTACACCACCTCCAACACAACAAACATGAACCACCACCTTCAACGTTACCATAAAAATGTGAAGACGGCCTTGGCGAAAACAAGCCTACCGAAAGGACAGCTGACCATGAAACAAGCACTGACACCAACTCTACCTCCGTCAAGTCCACGTGCAAAACAGATAACCCGGCTCATTGGTGAGTTCATAGCGGACTACATGGCTCCATTTAACATAGTAGCGAACAGAAAATTCATCCAAATGTTCAAGGTGCTGGAGCCCAAGTTTAAGATGCCATGCCGGGGACATTTTTCAGAGAAGGTAATCCCGGGAATTTACAATGAAACGAAACAAAGCGTGAAAGAGTGTCTAAAACATGCCGACCGCGTCGCTCTGACCACCGACAGCTGGACCTCGCGTGCAACACAGAGTTATGTCACCATTACGGCACAAGTCATCATCGAAAAATGGGAGAGTAAAAGCTTTGTGTTGCAAACTCGTGAGCTAAGTGAAAGTCATACTGGTGTTAACATAGCTCAAGTGTTGAGAAATTCACTGAGTGAGTGGGAGCTAACAAGGCGACACACAACCATTGCTTGTGTCACAGACAACGCGAGCAACATGGACATTGCTGTGAGAGAGAGCGGTCTCCACCCTCACATCAAGTGCTTGGCGCATGTTGTGAATCTGGCCAGTAAGAGAGGCTTGGCTGTATCCCGCGTTGCGCGCCTTCTTGGTCGTGTGCGAAGAATAACTACATTTTTTCACAAGAGCACCACGGCCACCGCAGTCCTGTGTCATGTTCTGCGGGTGGAGGTGGCAGACCATGTGTGGTGGTGGGTTCCGGAGGCAGATGAGCAGGCAGACGGATGTAAAAAATAAAAAGATGTTTATTGTAGGACAGGAGCACAGGACGAACGAACATGGACAACGACAATGAACCGACAAAGACAACAACCAGGAGGGAGGTATAAATACACAAGGGAATCAGGAACACATGGGCAGAGTAATCAGGGGCAGGAGAGAACAATTTGGCTAATCAGGGCAGGAGAGACACATTCAGGGAGGCTGGGGCAGATCATGACAGTACCGCCCCCCTCAAGGGGCGGATACCAGACGCCCACAAGCCACAAAACACAGGAGACACGAACGAAGAACAGACCAGGGCACACATGACAAGGGAACACAGAAGACGAGACCAGGGAACAAGGAACACCATCCAGGCTGCGGAGCAGAGGCCTCTTGGTTCAGGCGGCACTCCGTCTTACGACCACTCAGACATGTCCAAGAACTCAGTCCAGGGAAACTCGGACTCGTAGACTTGGGCACAGGGGACTCGTAGACTTGGGCACAGGGGACACGTAGACTTGACTAGACTGGACACGTAGACTTGACTAGACTGGACACGTAGACTTGACTAGACTGGACACGTAGACTTGACTAGACTGGACACGATGGCTTGACTAGACTGGACACGATGACTTGACTAGACTGGACACGATGACTTGACTAGACTGGACACGATGACTTGACTAGACTGGACACGATGACTTGACTAGACTGGACACGATGACTTGACTAGACTGGACACGATGACTTGACTAGACTGGACACGATGACTTGACTTGACACGATGACTTGACTGGAACACTTGACTCCAGGAACACAGGACACCAGGAACACAGAGACGAACTGCAGCAGCAGGCATGGGACCCAGCAGGAACTGCAGCAGCAGGCATAGGCCCCAGCAGGAACTGCTGCGTGGAGAACCTGCAGGCGTGGACCAGGAAGTGGTTGAGTAGCGGGAGCGACGCGTGGAAGCCCAGCTCGGCGGCAGGTACTCGACATCCCAATCAGAGCAGGTGCACATCCGATCTGCTGGGTCCATCAGCGGAGGCTCGGGTGAAGGGAAGCCGGAGAAGAGCGGGGAGACCAGCCCTACCACACCGGAGAATAATGGCGTGCGTAGGCGGTGTAGCTCCCTTGAGGCTCCAGGATCCGCGGCTTCAGGAGACGAATGGGACGGGGCTAAAACAGCTGGAGGAGAACGACCCTGGCCACCCCGAAGATAAATAGGATGCGCCAGGATCTCCCAGAGGAACTTCGACCACCCCGAGAACAGGTAGGATGCGCCGAACACAAACTCCAGGCCAGAAATCTCCCACAACTGAAAGGGACAAAAAGAAAAAATAATCCTCCAGGAACAGGTGTGTTAGCTCACCACAGGTCCAGGTTTGGTCGGTTCATTCTGTCATGTTCTGCGGGTGGAGGTGGCAGACCATGTGTGGTGGTGGGTTCCAGAGGCAGATGAGCAGGCAGACGGATGTAAAAAATAAAAAGATGTTTATTGTAGGACAGGAGCACAGGACGAACGAACATGGACAACGACAATGAACCGACAAAGACAACAACCAGGAGGGAGGTATAAATACACAAGGGAATCAGGAACACATGGGCAGAGTAATCAGGGGCAGGAGAGAACAATTTGGCTAATCAGGGCAGGAGAGACACATTCAGGGAGGCTGGGGCAGATCATGACATCCTGACCAACAAGCAAACCCAGTTGTAACTGCCTCGGCATAAACTCATCACCGATGTCCAGACCAGGTGGAACAGCACGTAGGAAATGCTGGCGCGCTACCTGGAGCAGCAAGCAGCTGTCTCAGCAGCGTTGAGCTGCCCAGAAATCCGAAGGAATGCGAGAGAAATCGACACTCTGGATCACACTGATATATCAGATGTAGAAGACATAGTGAAACTGCTTAAGCCACTGAAGACAGCCACAACTGTTGTCTGTGATGAAAAAGAGCCCACTGTTTCACTGATAATGCCACTGAAGTACATGATCGAGCAAAGCATGTCACCAAACGAAAATGACACACAGACCATCGCCAACATGAAATCTTACTCGACATCTCGGACCGATGCACCGGGGACTGTAATGACGTGCTGCAGGAGTGCACAGCGCTTGACCCACGATTCAGAAGCCTGTCCCATCTGAATGATGAACAACGTGAGTGCATCTATGCCAGAATATGTGAAAAAGCTTCAGCACTTCATGAGCAGCGCAACCAGGTAGGCTAACTTTTATTGGGGGAAAAGAGGTTTCCTGCTGCATGTGTGTAACTGTATGTATGTGCAGGCCAGAGTCTGAAAACTTATTTCTCATGTTTTTTTATTAGTACATCAGAGAGAGAGTGAATGAGAGTGAAGGACAGAAATGTTTAACTAGTTTTTCTATTTTATTTATTTTCAGACCAGTTACACTGATGAAAGAACCACTAGGGCCAGTGCTTCAACATCAGAGGCAGCAGCAGAGCAGGCCAGGGTCATGGTTGAGGCAGCACAGGGAGCAGAGCAGAGCCAGGAAGAGCCAGTAGAAGGAGAAAGGCAGATGCAGGATGCAACACAGCCTCCCCCACCAAAGAAGACAGCGTTGGAAGATCTCCTTGGGAGCTCCTACACTACTGTTGAGACAGTGCAGACCAGCAGAGGGATTGAAATGGAGATACTCTCCTACAGGAGTGGGATTCCCGTCCCACTCAACAGAAGTCCACTTGAGTGGTGGAAAGTTAATGCTTATGCTTACCCCATACTTGCCTCCCTTGCCAAAGCCTACCTTTGCATTCCTGCTACATCAGTGCCCAGTGAGCGTCTTTTCCACAGCAGGAGACATTGTGTCTGCTCAGAGATCACTGATTACACCAGAACATGTTGATATGTTAGTTTTTTTGAAGAAGAACCAGTCCTGAGATAAGATAACCAAGGCCTATAGCAGCACTAGGGATGGGTACCTTTGACATTTGAATCGATCCGGTACTAATTCCCGGTACCTACGAGTCGATACCGGTACTTAACGGTACCAATTTTCGATACTTTTGAGTGTTTATTATTTTAATTCTCTTTTATAATTAAATATATATTTTTCTCAATATATAACCATATTTGATAAATATCATGATAAATAACATACAAGTTTGTATTTTAACTTCGTCCTTGTAGTTTTATAAGCTGATAATTAAACTGAAGCAAACATCTTTACTGTGAACTAAATTTACTGTGTATCTTCATTCCTTTTGCCGTCCTTTTTCATATGATTTTTCCTACTGGGAAGTTAGAATTTCCGAGGAGAAAGCGAACGCACCATTAGCTGATAACGGTGGCAATGGAAGCTAAAATATCAAGCTAACGTTATCTTTAACAGTTTATTTAGCTGCTGGAGCAGATTAAAACGATGATGGATCAAACTTAGATCGTTGTCGCTGGTTTTACCTTCACCCATTCACCCGTCGCATTTAGTAAAGTAAAGCCAAACTTTAGAGCGCGTTCATGTTCTTCTAGTCGGAAATTCGGAGTTCCGAGGAGAAAGCGAACGCACCATTAGCGAAACGGAAGCTAACAAATCAAGGTAACGTTATCTTAAACATTTTATTTACCTACTGGAGCAGATTAAGATGAGGATGTCTCACTTAGATCGTTGTCTGTCGCTAGTTTCATCACCCAGTTACCCATCACATTTAGTGAAGTGGACCCAAGCTTTAGCGTGCGTTCTTCTTTCTACCATGCTTGCTCTGTTTACAACTGGCTCGCAGGGACCGGCGACATAATGCTCTTGCGCATGCGCACCTGTCTTGGCAGTACCGAAACGTGGCACCGTTTGAAATGACGTGAATCGGTGTTCGGTCGGTACTGTGGAATTCGGTCGGTACCTTAAAAAGTACCGAATTCGGTACTCATCCCTAAGCAGCACTAAGGGTGTTCCTGTTTGTGTTTGGCCTGTTAGGCCTTGTGTTTCCCTGTGTGCAACTGGAAAAAAAATAAACAAGTTGTTATTATACAGTAATATTTTTTTTCTTTTTTTTCTTATCTGATATCGTATCGTGACGTATCGTTTCGTGCCTCAGACATATCGAGGTGCATCGTATCGTGAGTTTAGGTAGATCATCCCATTCCTAGTTTGTACTGTATTGTATAATAAATAGTTTTATATTTGACGTGTTTGATTAGAAACTATAAATGTTTACTAAATATATTTGTATATGTCATAACCTGCCTTCATTTTATTTCTTAAGAGTAAAATCCCTCTACTGTGGATTTAGTTCTGTGTTATAATCCAACCCCTCCTCTTTAATCCGGGCTTGGGACCGGCAGAAGTGACCCAAAAGGGAAACTCTGGCAGAGTTAGTTGGATTTTTTTTTTTTATTTTTTTTTTTGGTGCTGGACGAGAAGCTCGTCCATTTGCCCTTTTCTGTCAGCTGTTATCTTTTTAAGGCGTAACACATTCAGGTGTTACACCTCTGAGCCAGAATCTTCTCCAGAACAGAGTGAATGCTGCCCAGAAACAAGCTGTTTCCTCTCTTACTGAAATGCACTCTGTCTGGGAGAAAAAGGGTGTTGTTGAAGAACCTGAGCTCAGGATGCTCGATGACCAGGCCCCCAAAGCTCCTAACGGCCCTCCTCAGTAAAGAATTAACCTGTTTTCTGTTGCTGTTAATTCTTCCTGGTCGCCCGTATCGCCACGACTGCCGTTCGTTGATGGCGGAAAAGGCTATTCTCATTTCCGGAAAGTCCTTATGGAGGTGGGACAAATCCTTTTGGATCTGAGAAGCCAGTTCCACCGGGGAAACGAGACCCAGATCGTTTCCTCCGGCGTGGATGACCAGAATATCTGGAGGACCGTGTGTGGGAGCCTCGGAGTAAAACCTGGGAAGGACACCGCCCCAGCGCATGCCTCCTTTGCCAAACCATTGGACCTTAGCTCTGAGTCCAAAGTTTGTCCCAAACTGCCGCTGAGCCGCCTCTTCACCCCGTCTGATGTAACTGGATCCAATAATCCAGATTACTGGAGTTCGAGGCTGCTCAGACTTGATGGTAGATGCAGTTTTTGGGGGTTCGGAGACACTTTTGGGTCCTGAATCCGTCCCTTTCCTACGACCTTTGAGGCGGATCATAGTGGGACGTTTCTGCTGAGGTGTGCCTTCTGACAGCCGCAGCCTTTTAGCAGCGCTGGGGAAGTCAGAGTTCTCGTGACCTCCGTCACTCAAACGCTTTCTTTTCCCCAACAGCTGAAAGTGAGGAGTATCCTGGAGTTGGACAGAGGACGTCTGTCTTTTCTCCACTACGGAAATTCCTCGGTACCTTGCCAGCATTTTATATCTTTGGTCTTGTCGATTAGCCCGTAAAACAGAGGAGTTTTTGCTGGAGATGGATGTTAAACCTCCACTGGTGTCCACAGACACGACTGTCTTGAAAAAGACACTTGGTTCCTCAAAGGGCTGAATCTGACGAGACTTGTCAGGTTTTGATGCAGACAGACACAGGTTTTGTGTTTCTGCGAAGCTAGTTCCTCTGTAGCTAGCCAGAAGTTCATATCTGCGTCGTTTGTGAAGCGACTGTAGCTCAGAGGACCTTAGCCCTGACTGGAAAGCTGGTTGGCTGTTTGACAGAACAAAGACCATTTTGCACTCTAGGATTTCCGAGCAGTGAATAATTTAGCTATAAATATTCACCAAATGCACCAGATTTCTCTGAAGGAAGCTGTTAAAAGATGTATTTTACACAAAACCAACAAGTTTTCTGAGAGCAACAATCCGTCCAACCTCCTTCTTCAAAGCAAGTCTGATACTGACTGACCACTGACTGCAGACCTTTATGTATATGTCCATGCTGCCAGCGTCAGTCATAAAGGCTTTGTGACGTCATCACGCCACCTGCGCTTCCGTGCGTGCAGACCATTACAATTGTACTGCTGCGCATGCGTGAACGCTGTGGCCGTCTTGTGTGTCGGGTTTCTGTCTCCAGAGGGTCCGGTCCGGTCCAGTTGGGACAGAAAGAACGTTTAGCTGCTTCTGCAGGTTCTAATGAAACACTTTTAAACACTAAAGACTAGAAATGTCAGTCCTACCTGTAAATACGAGCTCAATGAAGCACGTAAAAGTAAATACGTGAACTTTGCGCACATGCAGCAAAAACAGTAGAGGGAGAACAGCAGTTAACGTAGCACACGGCAGGTCTCCATGGCAACAAGGGCTTGCTTCCACGTTACGTAAAAGGGGTGGACAATGGTTTCTGGCGCTGAATCCAGGAAGTAGAGGAAACAAGACTGACCAAACAGAAAAACTGTCATTAGAAAATATCAGGAACATGAAATCAGGCAGATGAAGTCAGTTGTCTTAACCACGGTGTTTCAGGTAAATGTAAACCGTCTGTTGGACCAATGTCGCCCTCCTGTGCCTGTTTGCTGGTACTGCACCTAAAATATTGACATTATTCTAATGGTTCTGAAAGAAAATGAAACAACTGTAATAAAACCAGAAAATACACCCATGCACCTAACATCTTCATCACGCTGTTGTAAAAACCATCTCTGACATTTCCTCTCCCTGGCTCGCACTGGTCAGCGAGGCGCTGTCTGTATTTTCACTGCTCATTAATGGCGCCCAGTCAGACGCAAGCACGTGCAGCATGGAACAAGACATGTGTGTTAAAATGTATTTGTACAGGATTTAAAAAGCTGACATTGCTTCACAATAAATCTTAAGGCGCCATATATTAAATTGAGGACATAAAAGCAAAAATAAAATAGATAAAACAAAAAGTCATACAGCCAAAATCTAGTTAAAACCATGATACATAAATCAGCTGCTGTTAAAAACAACATAGAGATTATTTCATTACCGGATGTAGTATGTTTGTGTCCCTGCTGCATAGTTCTGGATACCCAGTTTTGTTATTGGTTGTTTTTAGTGGTTGAAGGTTACTATAATAGCTTACTGCCTTTGTGTGTTTACCTCTAATCTTATTAATTTTCCTTTTTCTTTTCTGTAAGTGTTTGTGCTGCTCTAGCAAATGAATTTCCCCACTGACATTACTGTTCTATTCTATTCATCCACCTGGGACCAGTGCTCTAAAACATCTCCTGTTGTGTGAAAAACGGGTGTGGGAGTTTCTACACCAGCCCACGACTAGAAGATCTTAGACTGTCCCCGTGTCCCCGTGATGGACTGACTGATGGAGTTCTGTAGCAGCTCCCTGAGACCACACTGAGAAATAAGCATGGGAGAGAGATAGTGGGTGGGTGGGGCTTATTTTGATTGAATTTATTATTTATTCATTTTATTTATTTATTTACTTACTTTTTAATCTTCTGAGTCTTCTGAGTGACGTCAGCGTGACGCGTAACTTCATGTTTTGCTGCACATCTCGACATGTCATGGCAACATAATTGGGGTGGCTCGCTCTTGGTCTCTTAGTCTAAGTTGCATTACTGAAAAAGATGGACTTTTACACAATATTTACATTTTTCCAGTTTCACTTGCATGTCCTCCATCAGATTTCTAGATGACCTGGTGTGACTTTTCCAAAGTGATGATTTGTGCTGGTTATTGTTATAAAATTTAACCTCACGGTTATTGTGACCAAAATTATCACGGTTTTCGGTATTATCGCGGTATTTTTTTAAACGTGTTACATTTTCAGACAACTAAATAATCCCTGTATACCAGGAATTTATTGTCCTCAGTTTGTGTCTAAGTTTTGCCTAAAGTTTTTCATTTTGTAATTATGTTGTTTATTCCTTTACATTTTCCCCCTTTAGACTTTAAAATACAAATATTTGCCCATAACTTCTTAATGTTTGTCTGTTTGATGTCATCATTTTAAAAATATTAGATCAGATGATACTCAGGCCCTGTCCACACGTAGCCGGGGATCTGCCAAAACGTAGATATTTTTCTACGTTTTGGCCTGTCATCCACACGAAAACGGATCTTTTTAAAAACTCCGGCCAAAGTGAAGATCTGCGTTTTCTCCGTTTTGGGTGTCTGCGTGTGGACAGACAAAACCGGAGTTTTAAGGTCCGCAACGTCACTTTCCATGACAAAAAAATGCTGACATCACGTGTGCGACCTGTGTTTACACTAGCCGACAGCATGGATGCCCTCAGAGCTGCGCTCGCTTTCTCAATCGTCCAAGCGCTTTTTGCTTGTTTGTTTTTGCAAGCGGAATTACTGCTGCTTGCGGAAGACCACAGACGAAGGACGAGGTTAAGAACGGGGGAAGTACTGCCGCCTACAGGTCTGGCATGTCCTTAACAACGTATTTATCCGGGTACGTGTGGACAGAGTTTTTTTAAAACGAGGTGGTGTGGACGCAAGTTTTTGGAGGGGCGGATATTCGTTTTAAAAAGACCCGGCTACGTGTGGACTAGGCCTCAGTACGCCTTCTACTCAGATACCTTTTTACCCTTACTGTCATGAGCTGGGGTGAGTACTCTCTTCCTCTTAACCATCTGTGAGTCTCTTGCCAGGAGAGGGAGTGGCCCAGCTGTTCCTGATCAGCGGGGTGTTTTCCTATTTAAGGTGGATGGAGGACACAATTCGACGCCGGAAGATTGCCTCAGTGTGGTAGTAGCCAGCCACTCGAGTTATCTCTAGTATTTCTTGGATTAATGTTATTCGTAGTGTTTAGCTCTAGTATTTTTGGATGTTGACCTTTCTTGCTTCGCCTGGAACTGATTTGGATTTTTACCCTTCGTCAGGATTTCTGTCGGCCTCTTTAGATACTTACCTCTACTGCAGGATTTGGATTTTCAGCACGCGGACCATATCACCAACCTCCATAACCCACCTCTCATCTCAACCCAGTGCCCCATCCACCAGGACGCCCCGCTTCTCTCCACCTATGCTCCCTCTCCTGCGCTTCCCCCCGGCTCTCTACCTCTCCCTCCTCCAGCCAACATCTACACGCCCCACAGGATGTTCTGCTGAACACCTCTGCCTAGACCCCTGCACGGACCTAAAATCTGAGCCCCAGCCCGACCCGGCCCGAAAAGGTTTTCAGGATTCTCTGGCCCGACCCGAGCCTGACTTTTTTTAACCAACTAAATGAAAACAAAGTGCGTCAATCCTGACCAATGTGTTAAAAGACGAGCAGGATCCGATCAATTTGTTTTTCCCTCGTTTACCGTCACGGAGATAACGGCGCACTGGCTCTGGTGGTAATCAAGTTAAATTTGATCTCTTTCCAACAATTTTCACAAGCAAACAAAACAGTCTAAAGCAGGGCTTGTGTCGACCGGATAGTTACCGTGTTTGGCCGTTTATTTTGACAGAGAAAGAATAGAAAGAATTATCCCGACGCATGCAGACAAACTGACAATTTATTCGTTACACACATCGCAGATGTAGCTAAATCACCCAAGAAAAGATTCCCATCTGAACATCTGAGCTGCTCAGCGCATATGTGCACAGCGAGCTGAAGTTGTGGAGAGGGGCTTGGAGCGCATCGCAGAACCAGAGCGCATGCGGGAAGGTTCCTCCCACTGAAGCGAGTGTTTTCCAAACCCTGTCTCTCAGAGAGACTTGTCCCTTAGAAAATGTTCCCTGATTATGAAACTTTGGCTGAATAGTGCTTGTTCCTGTCTCCAATGTGCGACACATCCAGGAGGAGAATCCCAGAATCTCTTCAGCCCAGGAAGCGCCTATGATTACGCACAAGGGTGACCCGTCAACCCGGTCTCACAGTAAGACCGGGTTGGACCTGTTCAGGTTTACGCAGACAATCTTTACATAGAATTGACTTACAGATATAAAATTAATTCAGTAAAATATAAAACATTTTATTTAAATATCCATTCATTATTTTACAAGCACAGAGAGCCGCATCAGAAGGATGGGAGAGCCGCGGGTTGTGACATGTTTTCTCCAGGACCAGAGAGGACGCAAAGTCAATACATCTCTTTTATTGTGAGGTAATAGGAGCGATTTGTGGCAGCGGCAGCACGAGTGGCACTTGCAGTGGCAGCTCTGACTCTTCCGGGTGGTGCCACGGCTTTTAGTGGCACCTGCCACTGCTGCCATGGCCGCTGCCACTGCTGCCACAGCTGCCACGGCCCATGCCACTGCTGCCAAGACACTTCCAGGTGGTGCCACGGCTTTTAGTGGCACTAGCCACGCCCCCTGCCTCTAAAAGTCGTGGCACCACCCGGAACTGGTGGTGCCACGACTTTTAGTGGCACCTGCCACTGCTGCCACGGTACCTGCGGCTGCCACAGGCTGTAGTGACCTCAGTAATTGCAGCACTTATTGCATCATCGGCCTCATCATGCCAACGTTTTTATTTTTTACTTTATTAACAAAATCAAAACAAACAAGGCTGTCACCGAAAATATTTGAAATATTTCAAGCGGTTTACAAATGCATTTCCCAGTCACTCCAGGCATATACAGTGTAATGCAATCAGAAGCGTTAATGCATTTATTTTTTCCATCATTTTTATTGCTCCCCCAGACAAATCTGTGACAGCTCTAGTGGAAGATCCACAGACACTTCCGGGTTGAGGACCGGCGGGTCACCGGCCTCCGGTACGGAGTCAGGAAGCAGGGGATTACCAGAGGCAGATGGAGAGCGCCAGAGCAGTTCTCAATTTCTGAAATAATTTATGACAACTGCTACCAATGTGGATTGTGGAATAAAAAGAGATAATCTGTTAGTTTTCTCAATATTGTCATTGCAATCGCAGCAGATAACGCCATCTGCCGGCTTAAAATGGTTATTGCAGTACATTTTAAACAACTTTTTTGTAACTATTTCAATCTTTGTTTTCACATACATTCAGTTTAAAATGTAACCTACATTCAACGTACTGAAGAATAAAGCAAATACAAATGACCTCAGATGAGGAACATGAAAATTACATTTAGAACTTGCAACAATTACCACATGACACTACACCGTAAAATAAATTATGATGCAAAATAATAATAAAATAAAAATAAAATATCATCAACAAACAAAAAATGTTCAGAGGTTGATATTTCAGCATTATATTTCAAACATGTTTGATTCATTGGACTGTAATTTAAAGAACAAGAAACTCAGACATTGTTTCGTACAACTCAGTTATAGATTGGTTATTTTCTGATACTACTTTTAGAGATGTTGTAAATTGTTTTATTTCATTTTTAAAATGGTTAATGTTAGGCTTGCTGTTTTTCCATTTAGTTTTATGTATATGGTATTTTCCCATGATGAAAATAATATTCACCATTTTGGATATCTTTTTTGGCAGAGCATCCATGTAGATCAACACTTTAGATTTGTTAAGCCATACATCATTTCTCTCAATATTTAATAATCGATAAACATCCTCCCAAAAACCAGTTGTTACTGAACACGAGAAGAAAAGGTGCTCAATGGTTTCACATTCTGTCATACAAAAGACACACCGGTTCACTTCAAAATTAAATCTTTTTCTTAATGTTTCGGCAGCTGGATTGATATTATGTATTATTTTGAATTGAATTTCTTTCAACTTGGGTGCAATTGGCCATTTAAGATAGCTGCATGGCTGTAGTTTCCTTTCCTGTGATTTTTATTTTCTTTGATTTGTCAATATCATAGAATAACTATTTTTAACATACTTCCAAGTACTTTGTTTTTACATTTTTGTTCACCTTATTTAAATTTGCCAATTTTCAACTCAGGAAGTTTAATCACCACATTTGAATTAAGCAAGGTATTTTTAATCATGAATTTAAGGGAAGTGGAATAGCTCTACTGATTTGATTAAACTCTCTAACAGAGCATTTAAAATTAAATTTTTCGACAAAACATTCAAATTGTAACAAATTGCCATTTTTATCCATCAAATCTGTCACATATAAAATCTGTTTGTCATACCATTCTTCTTTGAATTTAGTCTTCCTATTAATTACAATGGCTCTATTATTCCACAAGGTGGAGCTATGCAGTGTAAAGTTGTGGCTGAATATCATTTTCCAGTAGAGCAGAATTTGTTTATGGAAGTCAGATAGTTTGATTGGTAATTTATATATTTCAAAGTCACATTTTAACAGGAATTCTAATCCTCCAACCTTTTGGAAAATATATTTTGGTTTGTGGAACCATATAGAATACCATATAGAATGTGTCTGTGAAGGTTCTCAGTCATCCAGGTCATTGTAGTCTAAGGAGCTTTGAAAGAAAAGCGTCTGGACTTAAAGCACCGTCCCTGTTACTCTCTAAATATGTACAGTAAATACAAATACAAATTTATACAATATTACTAAAAGAAGAATTACTAAACAGAGATTTATTCTACAGGATAAGGTGTAAATTGGCCATGGTAAAATTTATAAATAATGTGTTATTGACAAGAACGTACATTGGAAGTTTTCAATGATACATTCAATGATACATTAATGAAATATTGGCCATTAAAAACAGTTGTAAGGACCAGTTCCTCTCCAAGAATGTTAAGTGTTTCCAGTGTTTTCTAGGACATCATTAAATTCAGATGTTAGGAATTCAGCCAAAAGCTATTGCTGTTGAAAGCAAATGCCATTTTTATTCAGATAAGTTTAACCATATGAAAAAAGATATTATTTGCCAGTGCAAATGTAAACAGAAGCAGAAAGCTTAAAATTAACGGCTTTCGTTTTACTTTATGCAAATAGAAATTAAAAGGTACAGAACCTTAAACAACTGTTTCACAGTCTTGTGCAAAAACTTACACACTTCAAGTATCCAGAAACATTCAAATGCAGTTAATGTATCATTGAATGTCAATATTATCAATATACTGCACAACTATGCAGTCATGGAATTATGGTAACTGCAAAAATGTTTTTAAATTGATGACCTGAATTGAATCAATATCGGATCGGAATCGATCGGATTAGATATTGATAATCGATTTTGCTCCAGGAGCTACCTGCCATCATCTCCGCGGCTGCCGTCCGCAAGGGGCTAGCCGTGCCAGAACCGGCTCCGCCTGAAGCAGATGATTTGGCGGGAATTTTCGGGGCAACACAAACGCGCTGTCCAGACCCCATCTGGCCGCGCTTCCCCGCTGCCATGAGCTGCTGGTCCGCCGCATTCTCCGAACCTGCTAAGGTCAAAGTGCCAATTTCCACATATGCGCCCATTACCAAGGTCAAGTGCTTCTCCGACCAGGGCTGGCCATCCGTTCCTCCACTGGAGCCGGACTTGGCCTCGCTGTTTGGTGCCAAGAACTACCTCACTGGCCCGCGAGCAGTTCCCGCTTCTAAGCATGACCAGCTGCTGACGCGGCTCACCGATCGCGCACACCAGTGTGCCTTCCAGACCGGCGCTGCAGGAAATAATATTGCCCTTCTTGCCTTTGTCATTTCCAAAATGGTGGAAGAGCTTGACGTTCCTGACGAGTCGAAAACCATCATTACTAAAACTGCTGATTCCATTCTCAATCTGTGTGCTGCTGTACTCAGCGGTTCTGCTCACATTGCTGCCTGGCAGACCCTTATCCAGTGGGCCTTGTGTCTCACGGCCCTGCCCTCCATTCCTGAACACCTGCACAGAGAGATGCTGGAAGGCCCCATCAGCTCTGATGTTCTGTTTGGTCCCCATCTTAGGAGTGTCATAGAGAGGGCTCAGAAGACAGCTGAACTGTCAGCCACGGTGTGAGACCTGGTCCACCCTCGGTCCGCCTCTCACTCCGGCCGTTCCTCCAGAGGATTGGACGAATGGCGCGGAAACTTCAGACACCCAGCTGCTCCGCCCACCCCACCGAGCCGGCCTCCCGCTTAGGTTCCATCTCAGCGGGACCAGAGAGTTGGCAGCCAACAGTTTCGAAAGAGCCAGCAGATACCATCTTGGCCGTCACAGTCGCAAGAACCTCGCTGAAAGCAACCACGAAAATGACTCGTTGGGGGGGGAATGTGTGTGCTTCCGACTGTAATGTTAACTCTGTGAATGATTTTGGTTTTGAAAAAAAAAACCAAAAAACGTCACATTGAGAGCACAATCCTACAGTCCTCTGCAGAATCCTCTGCCGAATCCTCACACATGTTCCCCACACCAAGCACTGCGACACACCTGCATGTTCACGCAGTCAGTCATATTACACGAGCAGCTGTAAGGGTGCGCTCCATTTGCGCACTGGCCTTAGCTTCCAGCCAGGCCCAACACATCCCGCTCCCCCCACAACGTAGGGTGGGACGGGATGTCATGGCGCTATCATGACCACACGCAGCGACACAGTGAGCGGCTCCATCTGCTGGCACTTTGTCGTCCCCATGCACGGGTCTGGCTCCCACTCGTCCTTTATCTTTGGACTCCACGCTCTACGGTGCGGTTTAGCCTCTTCCAGCTGTTTCACACTCGCCCTTTCGAGCGCAGCCCTTTGTGGGTCGCTCCCAGTTCTCTGGTGCGAGCGACGGCGATAAGGGCGCGAACCCAGTCCTCAGACGTTCACGTGACTTCGAACACGCGTCCGCTGTCGGAACGCGCGCAAGAATGGCGCCGCTTTTGTCTCATGAGCAAATGGATATCGGACACCATTCAATGCAGTCACACACTCCATTTTCAGTCCGCTCCTCCTCCCTTCAACGGGATCGTGGAGACGACGTTCACATCACAGGAACATTCTCAGGCCCTGGAGCTGGAGCTACAGGAACTTCTGTCCATGAACGCCATTTCCCAAGTCCCTCGCGGACAAGAGCTCTCAGGCTTCTACTCCCGCTACTTTGTAGTACCGAAGAAGTCAGGAGGAATGAGACCAATTCTCGACCTTTCCCTGTTTCATAGCAGTGATGCATTTCCGCATGTTAACAATGAGGCAAGTCCTAGAATACGTGCGCTCCGGGGACTGGTTCACGTCGATTGACCTGAAAGACCCATACTTTCACGCCCCAGTAATTCCCAAACACCGGAAGTTCCAGTGCTTTTCAATCAAGGGAGTTCAATACCAGTTCAATCGTCTCCCTTTCGGCTACTCGCTAGCCCCGCGCACCTTCTCCAAATGTCTGGAGACCGCTCTGCAGCCATTGCGCACGGCGGGAATGAGGGTTTTATTTTACCTGGACGATCTGCTCCTATGCGCCCGGTCCAAGGACAAGGCGTCAGAGCAAACCAGGAAGTTAATAGAGCATCTGTCAACCCTGGGGTTTTCCATAAACTGGGAAAAGAGCTCCATCCTTCCATCCCAGTCGATTGTGTTTCTTGGGGTGGAGCCTCCCTAATGAGAGCACGTTTGTCTCCGACGAGAGCAGCAGATCTCACCACGGTGATCTCCCGCGTGCAACCCTGCAAGATTGGGAGAGCCCTGTTAGTCATGAAACTTCTGGGCATGATGGCTGCAGCCCACGCTGTGGTGCCGTTAGGTTTACTACACACGAGACACCTACAGCGTTGGTTCATCTGCCTCCGGGTACACCCGATACGTCAGAAGACACAGATGTTGAGGGTTCCCCCTTCAGTGGGCAGGGACCTCGCTCATTGGGGGAATCCCTGCATCCTCTCACACGGGGTCCCCATCGGATGTTCTACGTCACACGTATCTGTTTTTCTGGATGCGTCACTGTTGGGATGGGGGGGGGGCACGTGCTTGTCCCATATGGTGGCAGATCGCTGGCCCTCCCACACGCACGAGCACATAAATGTGTTGGAGCTTATGACAGTGAGAAATGTGATCAAACACTTCGCTGCCCTTCTCGAGGGCCGTCATGTCGAAGTTCACACAGACAACCAGGTGGCGGCATCCTACATAAATCGCCATGGGGGAGTTCGATCCCTCCCACTATTGCTCGTAGCCACAGATTTACTGTGTTGGGCACATGTCCACCTGCTGTCCATCAAAGCCACCTACATTCCAGGGGTCCTGAATGTGGCAGCAGACATCCTGTCGAGAGGGGGACCCCGCGACTCCGACTGGCATCTGCATCCCGCACTGATATCACAGATCTAGATCAAATTTGGGGAACCCTCTGTGGATCTGTTCGCGGCTCGCGAAAACGCTCAGTGTCGCCTGTGGTTTTCCCTGAGTCCCCGGGACCACCCCCCACTTGGAGCGGACGCCTTCTTACGCCAGCCCTGGCCTCAGACGCTCCTGTATGTGTTTCCGCCGGTCCCACTGATTCCCCGTCTCCTGGACCGAGTTCGATCAGAACAGCTCTCGGTAATTCTGGTAGCTCCCAGACGCTTGTCCACGTCATGGTTTCCGGACCTGCAAGCGCTAGTGTCTGGCTCCCCGTGGAGGGCGGACGCCCTTCTCCAGGTGGATGGGATAATCAAACATCCTCCAGAAATAGGCCAACGGCTGTGGGTCTGGCCGCTGAGCGGTCACTCTTAGAGGCTTCTGGGCTGCCGCATGATGTGGTCGCCACGATTCAGAGTGCGCGGGCGCCCTCTACCATCGCATCCTATGCTGCTAAATGGTCAGCTTTCCAAAAATGGTGCACAGAGCGGAATGTTCAAGCACTTTCCTGCCAGCTGGCGGATGTCCTATCGTTTCTGCAGATACTGGTGGACAGGGGCCTCGCATTCAGCACTATTAAAACATATGCTGCAGCTATCTCATCCTGTCACCAAGGTTTTGGAGATCAATCAATCAATCAATCAATCAATCAAAGTTTTATCTATAAAGCGCCTTCCGCAACCCTGTCAGGAAGCCCAAAGCGCTGAACATGGTACAGTTGTATGTAAATATATTGAATAAATCAACAATAAAAGAAATTCAAATTACAAAATACAAATTACAAAATACAAAATGGAAATTACAAGATAGATGAAACATTCTGGTAAAGGACAAATGTGTGAAACACATTTGGATTGAGTGGATGGATTGAGTGTACCAATGAAAACTGTGGAATGGATTCAACATAAAAGAGGGCCAAAATCATACATGTTCTGGAAACGCCAAGCGGAGGAGGTGTGTTTTTAGGTGATTCTTAAAGACTGGCAGAGATGGGGACAGCCTAACTGAGGGTGGCAACTGGTTCCAGAGTAGATCTGTTTTCAATCATCCCCTCACAAAACGTTTTCTAAAAGGTGTCAGAAGGAACAGACCTGTGTCCCGCCCGCTATTTCCAATGTGGGACCTAACGGTGGTTCTGCGCGGCTTATCTGAAGCCTCATTTGAACCCTTGGACCAGGTCTCACTCAAGTTCCAGTCACTCAAAACTGCCTTGCTGCTGGCGCTAGCATCAGTCAAGAGAGGGAGCGACCTAACCGCCCTCTCAGTGGCTCCCGCATGCCTCAGGATCCGGGAAGATGGCGGAGCTGCTGTTTTATGCCCCAACCCAGCCTTTGTGCCCAAAAACATTAATACTTCTTTCAAATCCAGGTCAATTTCATTGGCTGGACTTTTTCCTCCTCCCCATAATTCTGATGAGGGGGCGGCTTCCCACCTTCTGTGCCCGGTGCGTGAGTGAAAGCATTATGGCACCACATCAGCCCTACTTGAATGAAATTCATCCTCTTGTGGATGATAATTTTAGTGGGGGCCCCACTCTTCTCTCTGGCTGCCTCAGCCTTTTAAGCCCTGGGCTGAGGCTGAGCGGCCCCGCTAAAAGGAGACATGTTGGGTGTGTCCATTTGGTTGACCAGTGTGGCGTAAACCCATCCAGCTGTGCATTATTCCAATAGCAGTTAGCTTAAGGGCTAAGACTAGACAAAATAGAACATTGGTTACGTATTGTAACCCCAGATTCTATGAGTCTAGTCGCAGCCCTTAAGCCAATGGCCCCACTGGTTCTGTTAGGACCAAGAGCCATCGGAGGCGAACAGTGGAGTCGCTCCACTTATATACCCACAAGGGGTGCCCTCCATTGGTGGGCGTACATTTAAGCTCTTCATGATTGACTGATGCTGAGATCATCCTTCCAATAGCAGCTAGCTTAAGGGTTGCGACTAGACTCATAGAATCTGGGGTTACAATACGTAACCAACGTTCCTCTCACTATGGATATCAAAGCTAACAGGTTGAATTTAACCACTCACTAACTAAACCCACCTTTCTCTGAGAAAAACTGTGTGACATACTGACACCCTCTCTTCTGCCTGTCCTCTTTCTCCTTTCTTTCTTTCCTTTTCCGTGACTCAGACATATTTTTCCTGATGCCTCTGCTGTCTGACTGCTGCGTGAAATTAATTAGTCAAAATAAAGTAGGGACCTCTGAATAAATATACATTTCATTAAGATTAAAAGATTGTTTAATGTCTTAAATGAGCAAAAATACTGCAAAGTAAAGTACTTGTGATTTTTAAACTTTATTTATTTTTTATTCAACTTTGAAACTTTTTTGGGCCCCTTATGTCAGACTGGTCGGCTGGATACGGGAGTTGAGCTTGTAGAGAGCGTTGCCTCACAGACGCATAAGTGATAGCGTTGGTGAAACGCCGGCTCTCGGTTTAATCTAGGAATCCCCGAGCGTTCGAGCGTCAATAAAGTGACAAGGAAATGCTGGGTTTTCCCGAAGTAAGTAAGAACACTTACTGTGAGCTGAGAGTTCGTACGATGGATCGGTTGCTTGGAAACTCTGATCATACATCCAAAGAAACTATGACTGAGAGGTGAGCTGGGGAGGCAACTTCTGTATATAGTCGCGGTTCGTGACGTAGGTGCGACGTGGAGGGAATCACCGCAAGGGGTATACTGGGAGTTGTGGTCCATGGTGGAGGCTGGCTAGCTGGGAGAGGCTGGTTTGGGGACTTGGGTTCTGACAGGACCCCCCCCCCCCCCCCCCATCCAGGGACGGCTTCTGAAGTCCCAGGGCAGCCCCGGCGGTTCCAGAAGTTAGAGATCAGGGCAGGGTCCAGGATGGAGTGGGCCGGTTCCCAGGAGCGTTCCTCTGGGCCGTAGTCCGCCCAGTCCACGAGGTACTGCCATCCCCGACCCCTGCAACAGGCGTCCAGGATGCGCCGGATGGTGTAGATGGACTCACCGTCGAGGAAGCGGGCAGGCGGAGGTGCCGGAGCCAGAGGTGGAAGCAGGGAGGATTCCACATAGGGCTTGAGTCGGGAGATGTGGAAGGTGGGATGAATGCAGAAAGTCGCCGGTAACCGCAGCCGGTACGAGACTGTGTTGATGACCTTCTGTATTGTGTAAGGCCCGAGGAACCAGGGAGCGAGCTTTTTGGACCCTGTACGGAAGCGGAGGTCTGCGGTGGACTCCCAGACCTTATCCCCAGGGACATAGGAGGGACGAGGACGATGTCGGCTGAGTTGGTGGCGAGCGCAACGGCCGTTGGCTCGGGTAATGGAAGCTCGTGCTTTGATCCAGGCATTCTTGCAGCACCTCACTAGGGATTGCGCGGCAGGTACAGCAACGTCGGTCTGCTGGTGGGCGAAGACCAGGGGTTGGTAGCCATAGCAGACCTCGAAAGGAGACATATGAGTGGTTGAAGAGGTGTGAAGGTTGTGGGACAGCTCTGCCCAGAGGACGTATTTAGGCCATTGCGAGGGTTGGGCCGAGACAAAGCACCGGAGGTACCGATCTAGCTGTTGGTTAGCCCGCTCCGTCTGACCATTGGTCTGCGGGTGATAGCCTGAGGATAGGCTGACCGATGCTCCCATTAGGTGGCAAAAGACTTTCCAGAATCGGGCCGTAAACTGGGGACCCCAGTCGGAGACCACATCAACAGGGAAGCCGTGCAGGCGCACCACGTTCTCCAGGAATATTTCCGCCATGCGTCAGGCCAAAGGGAGACCCGGAAGGGCGATGAAGTGGACCGCCTTAGAAAACCAGTCAGTGACTGTGAGGACTGTGTTGAGGTTGTTGACCGGGGGGGAGTCCTGTCACGAAATCCAGACCCACCTGGGACCACGGACGGCTGGGCACCGGAAGAGGTCTGAGGACACCAACAGGGGCCTGGCTGGGTGTTTTGGAGCAGGCGCAGATGTCACAGGCGCTAGTGTATTCCGTAACATCTCTTGCCATGCAAGGCCACCAGAGTGCTCGTTGGAGGAACCTCAGAGTTCGAGAGAACCCCGTGTGGCCAGACAGGCGTGACGAGTGGGTCCAGGAGAGCGCCTCGCTGCAACATGATGTAGGGACATAGAGATGACCCGCGGGGGTCTCTGGAGGTGCGGGGTCTTCCCGGAGGGCGTTCTGGATAGCCTCCTCCAACGGCCACCTTAGGTGGGCCAGGAAACGGTGCTCTGGGAGAATTGGTGCGGGCTCGGACGTGGGCGTGGAGTGTGTGAACTGGCAGGAGAGGGCATCAGCCTTCTGGTTCTTAGTCCCAGGGCGGTAGGCAAGATGGAACTCATAGGGCTCGAAGAAGAGGGCCCAGCGGGCCTGGCGAGGATTGAGCTGCTTGACTGATCGGATGTGAGTCAGGTTCTGGTGGACCGTCCAGATAGTGAAAAGCTGGGTGGTGCCTAGAAGCCACATTCTCCACTCCTCCAGCACCCATTTTCTGGCCAGCAGTTCCCGATCACCCATGCTATACTTCTGCTGGGTGGCGGAAAACTTCCTAGAGAAGTAGGTGCAGGGATGGAGTCTGTCATCAGGATGGCACCGGCACCGACGTCCGAGGCATCGACTTCGACCATGAAGGGCTCCGTAGTCTCTGGATGGCGGAGGATAGGGGCCGACGTGAACCGGGTGACCAGGTGGCGGAAGCCCGAATGACGTCTGGTGTCAGACGGAACGGTTGGCCGGGAGGGCTTGGTTGGTTGAGGAAGGTGAGCGGTGCCACAATGGTGCTGAAGTTCTTAATAAAACGGTGGTAAAAATTGCAGAAGCACAGAAAACTCTGTAGATGTTTTAGGCTCGTAGGAAGGGGCCAGTCAGCGACCGCCTGGACCTTCTGAGGGTCCATGGTTATGACCTGATCCGAGATCATGAAGCCCAGGAATGAGATAGCCCGCTGTTGGAAAGAGCATTTCTCGGGCTTGCAGTATAGGTTGTTGCTCAGAAGCCGGGTCAGGACGGCACGAACATGGTGGAGGTGTTCGGCCTCGGAGTAAATCAAGATGTCATCCAGGTAGGCAAACACCCACCGGCCCAGCATGTAGCGGAGAACATCGTTAATGACGCGTTGGAATACGGCGGGGCTATTGCACAACCCGAAGGGCGTGACCTGGTACTCCCAATGACCGGTGGGGGTGATGAATGTGGTCTTCCACTCATCCCCAGCTTTGATGCGGACCAGATTGTAGGCGCTCCGGAGGTCCAATTTTGTGAACATCCACGCCTAGGAGATGGAGTCCAGAGCAGTCGTGAGGAGTGGCAGGGGATGGCGGCCCCGATAGTGATTTTGTTTAGACCCCGGTAGTCTATACAGGGACGAAGGTCACCTTCCTTTTTCTTCACAAAGAAGAAGCCTGCAGCACCCAGGGAAGAGGAGTGAAACCCTGCTGGAGGGCCTGGTTTATATACTCCTCCATAGCTCTGGTTTCGGAGGGAGAGAGAGAGAAAAGGCGTCCATGGGGAGGACTGGTACCTGGTTGTAGCCTGATCTCCATGTCATATGGGCGGTGAGGCGGCAGTGTGGTGGCGCATCGCTTATCGAAGACTGCAGCCAGGTCTCGATAGGGTAGTGGCGGATTGGGCGGTAGAGGACCAAGACCACCAGCCGGGCGGTCTGCCATGGACGGAGGAGGAGAGAGGTGGGCCTGGCACTGGGTCCCCCAGCCTAAAAGGCGGTTCTGTGACCAGGAAATCTGGGGGTCGTGGAGACGGAGCCAGGGGAACCCCAAGATGGGGGTCGTGGAGACGGAGCCAGGGGAACCCCAAGATTAGAGGAGAGGAGGGAGCAGAGATGATGAGAAAGTGGAGGGTTTCCCAGTGGCCTTGGAGGACCATCTGGAGTGACTGGGTTCATTCTTGGACAGGATAGGGCTGGAGAGGTCTGCCGTTCACCGAGGTCACCAAAACAACTCATTCCAGGGGAGTCAGGGGGATCCGTAGGCGTTTAGCCAGATCCACATCCATGAAGTTGTCGGCGGCCCCTGAGTCCATGAGAGCATGCACCTGATGTGAGGTCTCATTGTGTAAGAGGGTGACAGGAAGGAGGAGTCAGTGGGAAGAGGTAGAGGCATAGGGTGACCCAGGCTGAGCTACCCCGATACTCAGTGGGTTCCTCCGTTTCCCGGCCGTAATGGGCAGTCCAGGCGCCGGTGGTCGGGAGAGCCACAATAGGCACAGAGACCCTCGCGCCACCGTCGCTGTCTCTCCTCCGGGGAAAGGTGGCCTAGCTGCCTAGGCTCCTCAGTAGAAGTGGGTCTGGAAGCTGGCGTTGGTGAACAAGGAAGAGGTCCGGGCGCTCTGAGTGGGCGAGTGGATGATCTGGGTCGAACCAGAACCTGCTGGTCGATGCGCAACGCCAGGTCGGCAACCTCATCCAGGGTCTGGGGTAGTTCTCTTCACGCCATCTCGTCACGGATGTAGGGCGCCAACCCCTCCAAAAAAAACAGCTCGAAGGGCAGAGTCATCCCACTGTAGTTTGGCCGCGATGGTGCAAAACTCTGACGCATAGGCGCACACAGAGCGTTCACGTTGGCGGAGCTTTAAGAGACGTGCTTCAGCCCCCACTTCGCTACTGGGTGGAACGAAGGTCTTCCTGAGGGCGGCCACAAAAGCAGCATAGTCATTGCAGGTAGGGTATTTTGAATTATAAAGAGCAGCGGCCCACTCCTGAGCGCGTCCAGAAAGCAGGGAGGTGAGGTGCGCAACCCGAGAGCGGGCAGTGGGGAAGCGTCCCGGTTGGCATTCGAATTGCATATCGAGGGAGGCGAGCAGACCATCTGGGCTCCCAACCTCTCCATTCCACCTCTCCGGTAGGCTGAACTGCGGCTCCTCCTTAGGTGGAGCGAGGGCTTGCTGCCGGAGAGCATTGAGGGATGTGGTCAACTGAAGGGTGAGGTCGGTCAGAGAGTTCACCTTGGTGTTGAGCCGATCGACCAAGGTGTGTAGCTGAACTATCTCCTTCTTCATTTGCTCAAACTCCGCTGGGTTAACGGACTTAGTCATCCTGTCAGACTGGTCGGCTGGATACGGGAGTTGAGCTTGTAGAGAGCGTTGTCTCACAGATGCGGAAGTGATAGCGTCTGTGAAACGCCGGCTCTCTGTTTAATCTAGGAATCCCCGAGCGTTCGAGCGTCAATGAAGTGACACGGAAATGCTGGGTTTTCCCGAAGTAAGTAAGAACACTTACTGTGAGCTGAGAGTTCGTACGATGGATCGGTTGCTTGGAAACTCTGATCATAGATCCGAAGAAACGATGACTGAGTGGTGAGCTGGCGAGGCGACTTCCGTATATAGTCGCGGTTCGTGACGTAGGTGCGACGTGGAGGGAATCCCCGCGAGGGGCATGCTGGGAGTTGTGGTCCATGGTGGAGGCCGGCTAGCTGGGAGAGGCTGGTTTGCGGACTTGGGTTCTGACACCTGACAGCTGTGGGCCCTTAGAATCTTCCTATTCTTTCACCGCTTTACGGCGCCCCGGACGTTACTATTGTCTAACATCATTTTTTTTGAAAAATAACCGTGTGACCAACACAGAAGGAAGACACTGAGATAAAAGCTGTGTTGTGACCACAGGTAAACATCTGTTGAATGTCAGCAAAAACAAGCCCTGAAGTCCTATGAATCCATGAAAACAGACATGCACGTTACTCATACTTTGTTGTGGCCTTATATGATGCTTGGAAGTGTTCTTTTTGTTTTTAAGGGATAGTGAAAATGATGTTGAAAAAATCAAAAAGTTAATTATTGTGCATTTAATGGAGGTGTAAGAAACTGTAAGGGAATAGAGTGATGTAACTATCTAGAGTTGTATTTTAATACACTGTAAGTAGATCACTTTTTATAATCAGAAGAATAGGCTATTTTTATCATCAGGGAGTTTAATTAAACACTCTGTATTGACTTTGAGACAAGAAAAGAGAGAGAGATGGGATCGTTTGAGAATCTTTAATTTCTTAATTATAAATTCTAAACAATCTACCAGGACTAACTCTGTGATGGATGAAAATGGATTTGGATGTTGTGTTGGTGCGTGTGTGTGTGTGGTTGGTTCAGACTCCTTAGGCTGACGTCATTGAATCTGGTAGTCTTTGTTATGACTAGATATCAGGAGGCTTATAAAGTGATGACATGAGCCGCTATTTTGCCGTGTACGTACCCAGAGGGGGCCTCCCAGGTAGATCCGGAAATGCCAGGTCTGGAGACCTCGGATGTGTACTGGAGCTGTCGGAGCAGCGGTCGCAGCACGTCAAAGCCCGTCTGAAGGGTCGACCCCGGTACCGATCGGCAGCGTCAGCAGGTGCTCTTATTTTGAAAGGATGTCGTCTGGTTGTTAAACGACGAAAATCTCCAACTTCACAGTTCTTAGTTTAAAGAAGAAAACACATCTGGCCAGGCTGTGCTTTTCTTTAGGATGACGGTGAATAGAACTGAAGTCAAAATGGAACTGAGCTTAAAATGGCGTTGCCTTGTTTTATATCTCTGAATTGTTTTAAGTTTCAGTAAACGGGATTGGACACTTTAAGTCAACAAGCTAGATTCTCCTGCGGCAGCCGAAAGCTCTGATTGGTTGGAACAATGTGTCATGCGTTTCTATGGAGATGAGGATCAGTCTGTCTGTGCAATAGTCCTGTTTTCATTAAACATAAATCATGACATATTTATTTCACAGATCATTCACTTGATTATTATTGATCAACATCTGTTTCGAATAGCTTTAATCACAAATTAAGTACTTTGATTATTGAAAAGCGTTCTTCTTCTCCTTCGGACTCTTCTCCTGGAATGTAAACAGTCTGAGGAAGACCCGACCTTGGCGTTTTCAACACGGGTGTTACTGTGTACAGGGGCAGCTGTGTGGAGCTGAAAATGATGAACTTCATAACCTTACATATCCCCCCTTTTCAAGGTCAATGTGGTCCTTCAAGAGACCACTTGGTCGTTGAACAAACCCAAGTTATGAAGAATCTTGACAACATAACCGGATGCGATCCCAAGGGAACAGCCATCTGTGGTGAGGTACGAACCCCACGCCGGAGAACAGTCTCGCATACTCCTCAGGAAGAACACAAGTCAGCAGGTTATTAATTATTCCCCATGGAAGCCATAAACGAAGCAACAGCAACTTCATATCCTCACGGGCAATAAAGCAAAGCAGGAGCATATCTTGTACGTATCCACGAACAGGGTAGTATTCCAATTAAAAATCGATTGTTGTATCCGCAGGCAGGGTAATATTCCAAATAAAAATTGAACTTTGAAAGAGTACTTATCGTAATCCACAAAAAGGGAAGAGCAGTTGACAGTAATCCCAACGAATGAGGTGTCCCAGCAGCCATGCCGGAACCACAGTCGTCCAAGGCCAACGAGCTGGTGCACCCTCAGGAGTAGTCGATGCAGAGAACGAGTCACGGATCCACCCCCAGGAAGCAGGATCCTCACAAGCTCAGCAGAGGAGAGAGAGCACAGTGTAGGCACTTCAATGTAGACACGACAAAAGTGCATTTCATGTCATCAAAGAAATAAAAAATAATAAAAACCTAACTCTATGAGTGCCTTTTGTACTATGTGTTAGTTTTAAGTGTAATTACCCATTAAGTGAAGAAATGGATGCAGCCCTGTCTGTGTTAGATGCAAAAAGGGATGATGCGAGAAGCAGAAAAATGAAAGAAACCCTAACCGGTATCAGTGAATCCTCACTGTAAATACACACTGTCAGGACAGGGGCAAAATTGGTTATAGCCCCGTAGGATAAATCAAAGAATTGATAATCACAAACATAATATTCACTGTAAAAATCAACTGGTCAAAGGTACTATAAAAAAACAGAAATGTAAATCAGTACTAAAATGTAAATCAGTGGTTAGTAATCATGTTCATGTTAATGTACCCCTAAGGAATTGTGATTAGTAAAGATAAAAAAAAAAAAAAATTTTGAACAACAGTACTATGTGGCCTAACCCACTCACTGTTACCTGGCCGTTTACCTGACTCCAGGAGCCCACAGCACGTCCGTCTCAACACACCTTAAGTCTGCACGTGACGTATAACATGGAAGACAACCATGCACTCTCACAAACAAACAAATTTGTGTAATCAGAGATATAAATCTGTGGAACCAACGGGACGTATTTATCACCCCCCTTTTGAAGTCGGTGGATTGTTGTTGTCGGTATCGGCCAAATCTGTGGGACCCTTGTATAGTTTGATATGGTCCCTGTGTAACCATTTGTAGACGGGCGCCTTGTTTTTGTCGGCGATCTTGATCTGATACACGACCGGAGAGATCTTATCTGTAATCAGGTATGGACCCGACCATTTGGGCAAAAGTTTCTTAGCCAGCTTCCCCGAGGTCGCATTATTGTTACCCGTTTTGGGAGCGAAAATGTAGTACCAGGCCTGATCACCTACATCGAGTTCGGAATGTGAGGCTTTCTTATCGTAATAAGTTTTTCTGCCTTCAGCTGACTTTTCCAGAGATGCCTGTGCGAACGAGAATGCTGCAAGCAGGTGAGTTCTCAGGTCCTGCAAGTATTGGCCGCTCGTACAAGCCGGGGCTGTGTCGGACCGAACCGGTCGTTGATACAGCAGGTGAAGCGGTAGAGTCATTTGTCTGCCCGTCATCATTTCAAACGGGGAGACTCCTGTAGACTCATGGGGGGTAGCCCGTATGGCCATAAGGACCAACGGAAGTTTCACATCCCAATCTCGGTGGTTAGCTTTCACGTACTTTTTTAACATGCTGATAACCGTGCGGTTCACCCTTTCGACCTGTCCAGAGGACTGGGGCCGGTGGCTAATGTGGAACTTAGCCTTGACACCCAACAGTTCCCAAAGATGTTTCATCACGTCAGAGGTGAAATGGGTACCCCTGTCCGAGTCGACCCTTGTGGGCAAACCGAAGCGGGCAAAAACGTGATTCAGCAAGAGGATCGCTGTAGTCTTAGCCGTGTCATCAGGTGCTGGCAAACATTCAACCCATTCGGTGATTGCGCAGGTGACAGTCAGTATGTACTTACTTCCTCTGGTTGATTTGGTCAGAGGCCCCACCCAATCGAATTGCAAGTCCGACCATGGAGTGGTCGGCCCTTTTTCTTGTAGGGGAGCTCTGTGCGTAGGGTTGGACGGCTGAAACTGACAACAGACCAAGCAACGCTCGACGTGGTCTGAGATGTCACGACGCATCCCCGGCCAATAAGCAACCTGGCACAGGGCACCGAACGTGGCCTTGACGCCTTTGTGACCGGCGGATGGAGAGTCATGAGCCTGCGAGATCATGCCCCTCCTCAGCGGTTTTGGAGTAAAAAGGACAGGCGGCAAAGGAGGCTTGGCGGCGTGCATCAGCAGCCCTTTGACGATCCTCAGTGTGGACCGCACACGAAAGAGAGAGCGAAGCTCAGGAACGGAGTCAAGCTCGACGGAAGTTGGTAGCTGGGTTTTAGGATCAGAAATGTACTTGATCATCCTGCTGATAGCAGGGTCTTGGGATTGAAGACTGACAAGATCGGTATCCGAATAGGCAGGTTGAATGGCCACCGCACCTTTGGGTGGTTCCGAGGCGGACGCTTTAGCAGCCCGAGCTCGAGTAACAACACACACCTGGTTTTCATCAGGGAAAGACCACACATGTCCCTCAAGCCACCCGGGGTCAAAAACCCACAGGGGACCATCGGTCGCGCCCTGTTTGGCCAAAGAGTCTGCAAGATCGTTCAACTCCTTTTCAGGACCGGGTGCGCGAGAGTGACCTTTGACTTTACGCCAGTAAATGTGCATGTCAAGTGCAGTCACCAGAATGTCACATGCTCTGAAGAGTGCCTGATTTTTGACGGGCTTCCGGTTAGCGGTCTGGTACCCATTACTCTTCCACGTTGGTAGATGACATAAGAAACTGAGACGCGCGTAGTCCGAGTCAGTGCAAATCACCAGTTCACGGAAGCCACGGTCCCTAGCGCTACGTAGCGCTATCACGATCCCCGCTACTTCAGCATACTGTGAGGTCTTCTCACCCAGAGAGTAACATCGGGACTCCCTGTGGTCACCGTCTACCCAGACGACACCCACGCCCGCACTAGGCGCAGAACCGTGCCGAAAAGCACTGCCATCCACGTATACGGTCGGTAAACCCACACAGTATGACTGGTCGTAGTAGTGGTGGTTGTGGTTTAGAAGAGCCTGAGGGGGCCTGGCTGGCGGGACTGACGCGATGGCGTCGTCCGAGCAGTGTTGGCACGCAGCCAAACCCATGCCAAGAGGGCTACGTCGGTTCTGGGCGTAGCGCACCTCGATATTGAAGCTTTGAAGAGCCAGCAGCCACGAAGCGATTCGAGAATTGGTCACCACACCATCTCTGATGCGCTGACTGTTAAGGAAGGTCACCGGCTGGTGCTGTGTCTCAATGATGATTTTCTGTCCGCCAATGTAGTTCGCAAAGTACTTAACGGCCCACATGGTGGAAAGCAAAGTCTTTTCACAGTCCGAGTATTTCAACTCAGGTCCAGTCAAGAGCTTACCAGCATAGGCCACGACACGCCTGTCGCAGTCATGAATCTGGTAGAGACCAGCACTCAAACAGTGAGCTGAGAAACCAACCTCAAGGTGGAACTCCTTGTCACAGTCGGGGAGCGCCAAGCACGGAGCCGAGCACATGGCGGCCTTCAGGTCATCCATGGCCTGCTGGTGCTGCTCCGCCCACTCGAACGCCACATCCTTCTTCAACAGATTAGTCAGAGGTCGTGCCAACTCAGCGTAATGTTCCACGAACTGACGCGAGTAGTTGCAGACCCCCAAGAAGCTGCGAAGTTCAGACACATTCGTCGGAGGTGTGATGGTGGCAACACCCTGAATCCTGCCAAGCTGAGGCTGCACTCCCTGTGGTCCCACAAGGAGGCCAACGTACTGAACTCGCGACCTGCACCACTGTCCTTTGGCGAGAGAGATCTTTGCACCTGCCGCCGCGAGTTGACCCATGACATGGTCCAGCTCGGCCAGGTGGTCATCCAATGTACGCCGACGAATAAGAATGTCGTCGACATAGATGAGGGTCCCACGCTCTCGAGCATCGGGGCAGGCCTTGTTCAAGAAGATGTTGAACTCAGCTGGCGAGTTGGAATAACCAAAAGGACACCGGGTGAAGGTGTACTGCCGGTTGGCAAAGGAGAAAGCAAGTTTGTGTTGGTCCAATTCGTGGACGGGAATCGTCCAAAATCCAGATGCAATGTCAAGGGTGGAAAAGTACTTAGCATCTTTCACTTTTGGAAGCTCCTGCTCCAGGCGTGCCATAGGCCACCTAGACAAGGGGACCTGTTTGTTGAGTTGCCGGTAGTCAATGGTAAGTCTCTACTTACCATTAGGCTTCAGTACCGGCCACAACGGAGCCGAGTAGGTGCTGTTGCAGGGTCGAATGACCCTGTTAGCCAAGAGGCTGTCAATGATTTCCTGGACCGGTTCTATGGATGCCAGGGGAATCTTGTATTGCCGCACAAAGGACGGCGGTGCATCTGGCCAGGTAGGAATCCGGACTTCATGGATAGTGGTCAGACCACAGTCCAAGGAGTCAAGTGAAAGAAAATCCTGGTACTTCAGCAAAAGTTGTCGTAGCTTGTCTCGCTCGACCTCGTTTGTGAGAGCATCTGCTTGGTCTATTACCTTCTCAATCTGGGACAGAAGTTCCGGGGGTCTACCCGGTGGCTTCGAGAGTGGTGGTGCGGTCAAAATCGCGTCCCCCCGCGAAAGACTTGCCACAGAAAGGCGTCCGCCTGTGTCAGGCCACGGTTTGTACGGCTTTGGCTTCCTCATATGTGCAAACAGTTGTCCGGACGCGCAGCTGATTCTAGCGTCAAGGCGTTGGAGACAGTCCAACCCTATGAGCATGGGCATCCGCATCTCCTCGCTGATGTACACGAGGTGTTTAAAGGACATGCCTCCTATCGAGATGTTGACCTCAGTCGTCGCAGCCGCGGACGAGGGAGCGCCATAGAAATCATCAAAATCCTTTGGGCCCGAAATGAGTGTGGGGGATGAGATGTCCTCCCCCCTTTGTTCGCACATGCTGCTGTAAAGAGCTCCGCTGATGAGCGAGATGTCCGCTCCTGTGTCTAATAATGCGACACAGCGATGTCTCTGATTTACAGTGACCTCCACTGCGGGCCTATTAGATCCCTTTCTCACGACCAGAGGTGCAAGCAAAATTTTTTCAGTCACGGCGGTAGCAGTAGTGGTACTGGGGTCGTCATCTGCGGGTTCGTCGCCTAACATCGCCACGGATGGAACGACCGGTGAGGTGTTGTTGCTTTCCTTTGAGGTGTTGGTGGTTTCCTGTGAATCAGAACCTGTGAAAACATCAGCCTGCAGCATTTCAGTCTCACTTTGCGTCTTCTCAGGCAAACACGGAGTCGCTGACCGGGTCGCCTGAGAATCACGCACAAATTTTTTGACGCCCTCGACGTCTGTCTGAAGATTGCAGATCATGTTCATCATGTTAGTCATCATTGGAAGGAAAGTGTTTTGCATCATTGGCAGGAGAGCGCTTTGCATCGCCGCCTGAATTTGGGATGTTAATTGCATCGTTTCCTCTGAGTCCATTTTCCAAAATAGTAATTAGTCTTCTAATTCACCAATTTTCTCTTTGAATTTGTTTCAGTTTAGATGTTTATTTAGAAACAACCGTACCTGTAGACTTATTAAAGAATTAGTTACAGGGAAGCTTGGCTGTTGAATGAATATTTTGGGCAAAATTGTTCAATAATGCCAAAAATAACATTGTCATTTGACCTGCCCAAGATGGCGGGTCAAGCTACGTGTCGGGCACCTAAGATGGCGGATTGTCGCGCATGCGCAGTCCGGCACTCGGTGTTTGTCCGTCGTAGCAGAATCACGATTCTACACACCGGAACGTTATTTAGAACCGCCGCTAACGTTATCCAAAAGTACTCCGTACCGGAAGGTTTAGCGGATTAAAGGACGCAGAATCGCTGCGTCGGAACGGCTTGAAAGCTTCGCGGGACGCGTTCCCGAGCTTCCCACCGAGAGTGGCTAGTTAGCTCATCGGCTAATGCTAGCGAACGCCCTGGAGCGACCAGGGTCTTAAAATTGCCCGATCAACCAACGGGCCTCCCGCTCCGTGGTTAAAAGGGTTTCAACAGCGTACGCAATCTGGATGCAGTATCGCTCTACGGTAATAACCCGACTTACAGCGTTTACCTAGCAAGTTAAGCTACGGTAGGTGCTAACGAGTATTCCGACAAGGAACAGCGCGGATCAGGCGCTTATTGAACGGAAATAAATTTCCGACGGAGTCTTCTGTCTCCGATTACACAAATGGATGCACACAGTGTCACAAACACCGCGACAAACAATAAACAGACGGTTCCAACGTAGTAACACAGGAGAAATGTTTACCCTCAGATGTAGGCCTCAAAATGGCCGTCAGCACACGTCAGCACTTAAGGTGTTTTGATGAAACAGCGCCTCCTGTTGGAGGGTGATGAATGTGCACCCCCCCTTTTTGAGAAGCTGAATGAGGGAAATGCTCGCCTTTCCTCTCTCTGAACTCACACTGAACCAAAAATCCCAAAATATGTCTCAAAATCGGCACAAAGTGTAATGAACTGTGCAGATATCATGCATGGCTCGCCACTTGTAACAGAATAGAGTGATGTAACTATCTAGAGTTGTATTTTAATACACTGTAAGTAGATCACTTTTTATAATCAGAAGAATAGGCTGTTTTTATCATCAGGGAGTTTAATTAAACACTCTGTATTGACTTTGAGACAAGAAAAGAGAGAGAGTTGGGATCGTTTGAGAATCTTTAATTTCTTAATTATAAATTCTTAACAATCTACCAGGACTAACTCTGTGATGGATGAAAATGGATTTGGATGTTGTGTTGGTGCGTGTGTGTATGTGTGTGTGTGTGGTTGGTTCAGACTCCTTAGGCTGACGTCATTGAATCTGGTAGTCTTTGTTATGACTAGATATCACGAGGCTTATAAAGTGATGACATGAGCCGCTATTTTGCCGTGTACGTACCCAGTGGGGGCCTCCCAGGTAGATCAGGAAATGCCAGGTCTGGAGACCTCGGATGTGTACTGGAGCTGTCGGAGCAGCGGTCGCAGCACGTCAAAGCCCGTCTGAAGGGTCGACCCCGGTACCGATCGGCAGCGTCAGCAGGTGCTCTTATTTTGAAAGGATGTCGTCTGGTTGTTAAACGACGAAAATCTCCAACTTCACAGTTCTTAGTTTAAAGAAGAAAACACATCTGGCCAGGCTGTGCTTTTCTTTAGGATGACGGTGAATAGAACTGAAGTCAAAATGGAACTGAGCTTAAAATGGCGTTGCCTTGTTTTATATCTCTGAATTGTTTTAAGTTTCAGTAAACGGGATTGGACACTTTAAGTCAACAAGCTAGATTCTCCTGCGGCAGCCGAAAGCTCTGATTGGTTGGAACAATGTGTCATGCGTTTCTATGGAGATGAGGATCAGTCTGTCTGTGCAATAGTCCTGTTTTCATTAAACATAAATCATGACATATTTATTTCACAGATCATTCACTTGATTATTATTGATCAACATCTGTTTCGAATAGCTTTAATCACAAATTAAGTACTTTGATTATTGAAAAGCGTTCTTCTTCTCCTTCTGACTCTTCTCCTGGAATGTAAACAGTCTGAGGAACACCCGACCTTGGCGTTTTCAACACGGGTGTTACTGTGCACAGGGGGCAGCTGTGTGGAGCTGAAAATGATGAACTTCATAACCTAGTCCTGGAGAGCTGCTACCCAGCATGTTTAGAGGCTACACAGTGTAACGGAATTGAAGTGATGTAACTATCTGGAGTTGTATTTTAATACACTGTAAGTAGATCACTTTTTATAGACAGAAGAATAGGCTGTTTTTATCATCAGGGAGTTTAATTAAACACTCTGTATTGACTTTGAGACAAGAAAAGAGAGAGAGTTGGGATCGTTTGAGAATCTTTAATATCTTAATTATAAATTCTAAACAATCTACCAGGACTAACTCTGTGATGGATGAAAATGGATTTGGATGTTGTGTTGGTGCATGTGTGTGTGTGTGTGGTTGCTTCAGACTCTTTAGGCTGACGTAATTGAATCTGGTAGTCTTTGTTATGACTAGATATCACGAGGCTTATAAAGTGATGACATGAGCCGCTATTTTGCCGTGTACGTACCCAGTGGGGGGTCTCCCAGGTAGATCAGGAAATGTCAGGTCCAAGAACCTCGGATGTACGCTGGAGCTGTCGGTGCAGCGGTCACAACGTTTTAAAGCCCGTCTGGAGGGTTGACCCCGGTACCGTTCGGCGGCGCGTCAGCAGGTGCTCTTATTTTGAAAAGGATGTCGTCTGGTTGTTAAACGACGAAAATCTCCAGCTTCACAGTTCTTAGTTTAAAGAAGAAAACACATCTGGCCAGTCTGTGCTTATCTTTAGGATGACGATGACTAGAACTGAAGTCAAAATGGAACTGACTTTAAAATGGCGTTGCCTTGTTTTATATCTCTGAATTGTTTTAAGTTTCAGTAAAGTGGATTGGACACTTGAAGTCAACACCAGATTCTCCTGCGGCAGCCGAAAGCTCTGATTGGTTGTAACAATGTGTCATGCGTTTCTATGGAGATGAGGATCAGTATGTCTGTGCCGTAGTCCTGTTTTCATTAAACATAATTCATGACATATTTATTTCACAGATCATTCACTTGATTATTGTTGATCAACATCTGTTTTGCTTAATAATTTTAATCACAAAGAAAGTACTTTGATTAAGTAAAGTTTCTTCTTCTCCTTCGGACTCTTCTCCTGGAATGTAAACAGTCTGAGGAACACCCGACCTTGGTTTTTCTACACGGGTGTTATTGTGCACAGGGGGCAGCTGTATGGAGTTGAAAACAATGAACTTCATAACCTTACATATCCCCCCTTTTCAAGGTCAATGTGGTCCTTCAAGAGACCACTTGGTCGTTGAACAAACCCAAGTTATGAAGAATCTTGACAACAGAACCGGATGCGATCCCAAGGGAACAGCCATCTGTGGTGAGGTACGAACCCCACGCCGGAGAACAGTCTCGCATACTCCTCAGGAAGAACACAAGTCAGCAGGTTATTAATTATTCCCCATGGAAGCCATAAACGAAGCAACAGCAACTTCATATCCCCACGGGCAATAAAGCAAAGCAGGAGCAAATCTTGAACGTATCCACGAACAGGGTAGTATTCCAATTAAAAATCAATTGTTGTATCCGCAGGCAAGGTAATATTCCAAATAAAAAATTGAACTTTGAAAGAGTACTTATCGTAATCCACAAAAAGGGAAGAGCAGTTGACAATTCAATTCAATTCAATTCAATTCAAGTTTATTTATACAGCGCCAAATCACGACAAGAGTCGTCTCAAGGCACTTCACATAATAAACATTCCAATTCACAGTTCATTAAGCCAATCAGAAATAATGTTTCCTATATAAGGAACCCAGCAAATTGCATCAAGTCACTGACTAGTGTCAGTGACTATACAGCAATCCTCATACTAAGCAAGCATGCAGCGACAGTGGAGAGGAAAACTCCCTTTTAACAGGAAGAAACCTCCAGAGAATCCTGGCTCAGTATAAGCAGCCATCCTCCACGACTCACTGGGGATCGAGAAGACAGAGCAGGCAGACACACACACACACACACACACACACACACACACACACACACACACACACACACACACACACACACACACACACACACACAAGTAATGAGTCTATAGTTATATTGTGATGTCTTAGTAAATATTGTATTTGGTGAAAGATAAACTTTATTGTATTTATCCTAGTGGATCTATAATTAAACGGATAAACTAGTATTAGCACATCAAAAGTCAATGAAAACAAAAAGTTATTATCAGGAGAGAGAGAATGTATTAGTGGTTAGCAGTAGTGTGCTAGTCGATGGCCCCCTCCATGAGGCCACCACAGCTCAGCAGAACGTCATCGCAGCTTCTTCTGGGGAGAAAAACACTCACAGAGAAAATAAAGTTAACAGCTGAAATTGCACAAAATAGTACAGTTAAAGAGCAGACTGTAGAAGAAAGCAGTAGAGTGTGAAAAGTGGTCAGTGTGTCCTCCAGCAGTCTAAGCCTATAGCAGCATAACTACAGAGTTAACTCTGGATAACCTATCCTATTTAGATGGAAGCATGTTGGAGGCAGGGCAAGGGAGAGCCGTCTTTACCGACTGTACACTCCACCTCCCTGTAATCCCCCACTTGTCCAGATTTAGGCTAACATCAGATTTTAACTATAAGCCCTATCAAATAAAAATGTTTTAAGCCTATTCTTAAAAGTAGACAAAGTGTCTGCCTCACGGACTAAAGCTGGGAGCTGGTTCCACAGGAGAGGAGCCTGATAACTAAAAGATCTGCCTCCCATCCTAAGTTTAGATATTCTTGGAACCACCAGTAGACCTGCAGTCTGAGAGCGAAGTGCTCGGTTAGGAACATATGGAACAATCAGATTACTGATGTATGATGGACCTTGATTATTAAGAGCTTTATATGTGAGAAGAAGGATCTTAAAATCTATTCTGAATTTAACAGGTAGCCAATGTAGGGAAGCTAAGACAGGAGAGATATGATCTCTCTTTTTAATTCTCATCAGAACTCTAGCTGCAGCATTTTGGACAAGCTGAAGACTTTTAACTACATTCTGTGGACTTCCTGAGAGTAATGAATTACAGCAATCCAGTCTTGATGTAATAAAAGCATGAACTAGTTTTTCAGCATCACTCCTGGAAAGTATGCTTCTAATCTTAGCAATATTCCAAAGGTGGAAAAAGGAAATCCGACAAACTTGTGAAACCTGGGATTTGAATGACATGTCCTGGTCAAAGATAACACCAAGGTTCCTTGCTTTGTTCTCGGAGATTAATGTAATGCCATTAAGGTCAGGCGATTGGCTAAGCAATTTCCTTTTCTGGATTTCTGGTCCAAAGATGAGAACTTCCGTCTTGTCTTGATTTAAAAGCAAGAAGTTAAGAGTCATCCAATTTTTTATGTCCTCAAGACAAGCCTGTAATCTACCCAACCGATTAGGTTCATCAGGGTTAATGGATAAATATAACTGAGTATCGTCAGCATAACAGTGGAAGTTTATCCCATGCTGTCTAATTATTTTACCAATCGGGAGCATATATATAGTAAAAATAATTGGTCCAAGCACTGAACCCTGTGGTACTCTGCAAGTAACCCTGGAGTATGAAGAAGATTTGTCATGTACATTTACAAAATGAAATCTGTCAGACAGGTAGGATTTAAACCAGCCTAACGCTGCTCCTTTGATCCCTACAACATGTTCAAGTCTTTCTAAAAGAACATTGTGATCAACTGTGTCAAAGGCAGCACTGAGATCTAACAAGACTAGAACAGACACAAGATTCTTATCTGAGGCCATAAGAATATCATTTGTAACTCTCACTAATGCAGTTTCAGTGCTGTGATACTCTCTAAAACCAGACTGAAATTCCTCAAACAGAGCATTAGTGTTTAAATGGTGACATACTTGGATGGCCACTATTTTCTCCAGGACTTTGGATAAAAATGGAAGGTTAGATATTGGTCTGTAATTCATT
>NW_027223192.1:27500-35000 GCF_043380555.1 Nothobranchius furzeri | reverse complement strand
GTGGAGGAGCTGCAGCCAGCGTCCAGCAGCTGATGGTTGGGTGGTGGAGGAGCAGCAGCCAGCCTCCAGCAGCTGCTGGCGGGGTGCAGGAGCAGCAGCCAGCCTCCAGCAGCTGGTGGCGGGGTGGAGGAGCAGAAGCCAGCCTCCAGCAGCTGATGGCGGGGTGCAGGAGCAGAAGCCAGCCTCCAGCTGGTGATGGCGGGGTGAAGGAGCTGCAGCCAGCCTCCAGCAGCCAGCCTCCAGCTGGTGATGGCGGGGCGGAGGAGCAGGCAGCCTCCATCAGCTGATGGCGGGGTGTAGGAGCAGCAGCCAGCCTCCAGCTGGTGATGGCGGGGAGGAGGAGCAGCAGCAGCCAGCCTCCAGCAGCCAGCCAGCCTCCAGCAGCTGATGGCGGTGTGTGGGAGCAGCAGCCAGCCTCCAGCGGCCAGCCAGCCTCCAGCAGCTGATGGCGGGGTGGAGGAGCTGCAGCCAGCGTCCATCAGCTGATGGCGGGGTGGAAGAGCAGCAGGCAGCCTCCAGCTGGTGATGGCGGGGTGGAGGAGCTGCAGCCAGCGTCCAGCAGCTGATGGCGGGGTGCAGGAGCAGCAGCCAGCCTCCAGCAGCTGATGGCGGGGTGGAGGAGCTGCAGCCAGCCTCCAGCAGCCAGCCTCCAGCTAGTGATGGCGGGGTGGAGAAGCAGGCAGCCTCCGTCAGCTGATGGCGGGGTGGAGGAGCAGAAGCCAGCCTCCAGCAGCTGATGGCGGGGTGCAGGAGCTGCAGCCAGCGTCCAGCAGCTGATGGTGGGGTGGAGGAGCTGCAGCCAGCCTCCAGCAGCCAGCCTCCAGCTAGTGATGGCGGGGTGGAGAAGCAGGCAGCCTCCGTCAGCTGATGGCGGGGTGGAGGAGCAGAAGCCAGCCTCCAGCAGCTGATGGCGGGGTGCAGGAGCTGCAGCCAGCGTCCAGCAGCTGATGGTGGGGTGGAGGAGCTGCAGCCAGCGTCCAGCAGCTGATGGTGGGGTGGAGGAGCTGCAGCCAGCCTCCAGCAGCCAGCCTCCAGCAGCTGATGGCGGGGTGCAGGAGCAGCAGCCAGCCTCCAGCAGCTGATGGCGGGGTGCAGGAGCAGCAGGCAGCCTCCAGCAGCTGATGGCGGGGTGGAGGAGCAGAAGCCAGCCTCCAGCAGCTGATGGCGGGGTGCAGGAGCTGCAGCCAGCGTCCAGCAGCTGATGGTGGGGTGGAGGAGCTGCAGCCAGCGTCCAGCAGCTGATGGTTGGGTGGAGGAGCAGCAGCCAGCCTCCAGCAGCCAGCCTCCAGCTAGTGATGGCGGGGTGGAGAAGCAGGCAGCCTCCATCAGCTGATGGCGGGGTGGAGGAGCAGAAGCCAGCCTCCAGCTGGTGATGGCGGGGTGCAGGAGCTGCAGGCAGCCTCCAGCAGCTGATGGCGGGGTGCAGGAGCTGCAGGCAGCCTCCAGCAGCTGATGGCGGGGTGGAGGAGCTGCAGCCAGCGTCCAGCAGCTGATGGTGGGGTGGAGGAGCTGCAGCCAGCGTCCAGCAGCTGATGGTTGGGTGGAGGAGCAGCAGCCAGCCTCCAGCAGCTGATGGCGGGGTGCAGGAGCAGCAGCCAGCCTCCAGCAGCTGATGGCGGGGTGGAGGAGCTGCAGCCAGCCTCCAGCAGCCAGCCTCCAGCTAGTGATGGCGGGGTGGAGAAGCAGGCAGCCTCCATCAGCTGATGGCGGGGTGGAGGAGCAGAAGCCAGCCTCCAGCTGGTGATGGCGGGGTGCAGGAGCTGCAGGCAGCCTCCAGCAGCTGATGGCGGGGTGGAGGAGCTGCAGCCAGCCTCCAGCAGCCAGCCTCCAGCTAGTGATGGCGGGGTGGAGAAGCAGGCAGCCTCCATCAGCTGATGGCGGGGTGGAGGAGCAGAAGCCAGCCTCCAGCAGCTGATGGCGGGGTGCAGGAGGTGCAGGCAGCCTCCAGCAGCTGATGGCGGGGTGCAGGAGCAGCAGGCAGCCTCCAGCAGCTGATGGCGGGGTGCAGGAGCTGCAACCAGCCTCCAGCTGGTGATGGCGGGGTGGAGGAGCTGCAGCCAGCCTCCAGCAGCCAGCCCCCAGCAGCTGATGGCGGGGTGGAGGAGCAGAAGCCAGCCTCCAGCAGCTGATGGTGGGGTGCAGGAGCTGCAGCCAGCCTCCAGCAGCCAGCCTCCAGCTGGTGATGGCGGGGTGGAGGAGCAGCAGCAGACAGCCTCCAGCAGCCAGCCAGCCTCCAGGAGCTGATGGCGGTGTGTGGGAGCAGCAGCCAGCCTCCAGCGTTCAGCCAGCATCCATCAGCTGATGGCGGTGTGAAGGAGCTGCAGCCAGCCTCCAGCAGGTCATGGTGGGGTGGAGGAGCAGCAGCCAGCCTCCAGCAGCTGATGGCGGGTTGCAGGAGCTGCAGCCAGCCTCCAGCAAATGATGGCGGGGTGCAGGAGCTGCAGGCAGCCTCCAGCAGCTGATGGCGGGGTGCAGGAGCAGCAGGCAGCCTCCAGCTGCTGATGACGGGGTGCAGGAGCTGCAACCAGCCTCCAGCTGGTGATGGTGGGGTGGAGGAGCTGCAGCCAGCCTCGAACAGCTGATGGCAGGGTGCAGGAGCAGCAGCCAGCCTCCAGCAGCTGATGGCGGGGCGCAGGAGCTGCAGGCAGCCTCCAGCAGCTGATGGCGGGGTGCAGGAGCAGCAGCCAGCCTCCAGCTGGTGATGGCGGGGTGAAGGAGCTGCAGCCAGCCACCAGCAGCTGATGGCGGGGTGAAGGAGCTGCAGCCAGCCACCAGCAGCTGATGGCGGGGTGGAGGAGCTGCAGCCAGCGTCCAGCAGCTGATGGTTGGGTGGTGGAGGAGCAGCAGCCAGCCTCCAGCAGCTGATGGCGGGGTGCAGGAGCAGCAGCCAGCGTCCAGCAGCTGATGGTTGGGTGGAGGAGCAGCAGCCAGCCTCCAGCAGCTGCTGGCGGGGTGCAGGAGCAGCAGCCAGCCTCCAGCAGCTGATGGCGGGGTGCAGGAGCTGCAGGCAGCCTCCAGCAGCTGATGGCGGTGTGCAGGAGCTGCAGCCAGCCTCCAGCAGCTGATGGCGGGGTGCAGGGGCTGCAGGCAGCCTCCAGCAGCTGATGGCGGGGTGCAGGAGCTGCAACCAGCCTCCAGCTGGTGATGGCGGGGTGGAGGAGCAGCAGCCAGCCTCCAGCAGCCAGCCTCCAGCTGCTGATGGCGGGGTGGAGGAACAGAAGCCTCCAGCAGCTGATGGCAGGGTGCAGGAGCAGCAGCCAGCCTCCAGCTGGTGATGGCGGGGTGGAGGAGCTGAAACCTGGGTCGGACCTGGTCTGCAGCAGGGCCCATTACCACTCAGAAGCTGATGGCAGTGTGTGTTTAGGTCCCTGCGGGGTGGATGAGCTGAAACCTGGGTCAGACTTGGTGTGCAGCAGGGCTCAGCACCCTCCAGAAGCCGATGACAGTGTGTCTTTAACTCCCTGCCTGGTGGGAGAGCTGAAAGCTGGGTCGGACCTGGTCTTTAGCAGAGCTCAGCAGCCTCCAGAAGCTGATGGCAGTGTGTGTTTCATCCCCTGCGGGGTGGGAGAGCTGAAACGTGGGTCGGACCTGGTCTGCAGCAGGGCCCATCACCATCCAGAAGCTGACGGCGGTGTGTGTTTAAGTCCCTGCGGGGTGGGAGAGCCATAACCTGGGTCGGACCTGGTCTGCAGCAGAGCTCAGCAGCCTCCAGAACCTGATGGCAGTGTGTCTTTAATCCACTGCGGGGTGCAGGAGCTGAAACCTGGGTCGGACCTGGTCTGCAGCAGGGCTCAGCAGCCAGCAGAAGGTGACGGCAGTGTGTGTTTAGTTCCCTGCGGGGTGCAGGAGCTGAAACCTGGGTCGGACCTGGTCTGCAGCAGAGCTCAGCAGCCAGCAGAAGGTGATGGCAGTGTGTGTTTAAGTCCCTGCCTGGTGGGAGAGCTGAAACCTGGGTCGGACCTGGTCTATAGAAGAGCTCAGCAGCCTCCAGAAGCTGATGGCAGTGTGTGTGTTTTGGTCCCTGCGGGGTGCAGGAGCAGGAACCCGGGTCGGACCTGGTCTATAGCGGAGCTCAGCAGCCTCCAGCAGCTGATGGCAGTGTGTGTTTAATTCCCTGCCTGGTGGGAGAGCTGTAACCCGGGTCGGACTTGGTCTGCAGCAGGGCCCATCACCATCCAGAAGCTGATGGCAGTGTGTCTTTAATTCCCTGCGGGGTGGAGGAGCAGAAACCTGGGTCGGACCTGGTCTATAGCAGAGCTCAGCAGCCTCCAGAAGCTGATGGCAGTGTGTGTTCAAGTCCCTGCGGGGTGGGAGAGCTGAAACCTGGGTCGGACCTGGTCTATAGAAGAGCTCAGCAGCCTCCAGCAGCTGATGGCAGTGTGTGTTTAAGTCCCTGCGGGGTGGGAGAGCTATATCCCGGGTCGGACCTGGTCTATAGCAGAGCTCAGCAGCCTCCAGCAGCTGATGGCAGTGTGTGTTTAAGTCCCTGCGGGGTGGGAGAGCTGAAACCTCGGTCGGACCTGGTCTATGGCAGAGCTCAGCAGCCTCCAGAAGCTGATGGCAGCGTGCCTCTAAGTCCCTGCCTGGTGGGAGAGCTGAAACCTGGGTCGGACATGGTCTGCAGCAGGGCTCGGCAGCCTCCAGCAGCTGATGGCAGTGTGTCTTTAAGTCCCTGCCTGGTGGGAGAGCTGAAACCTGGGTCGGACCTGGTCTATAGCAGAGCTCAGCAGCCTCCAGCAGCTGATGGCAGTGTGTGTTTAAGTCCCTGCCTGGTGTGAGAGCTGAAACCTGGGTCGGACCTGGTCTATAGAAGAGCTCAGCAGCCTCCAGCAGCTGATGGCAGTGTGTCTTTAAGTCACTGCCTGGTGGGAGAGCTGAAACCTGGGTCGGACCTGGTCTATAGTAGAGCTCAGCAGCCTCCAGCAGCTGATTGCAGTGTGTGTTTAAGTCCCTGCCTGGTGGGAGAGCTGATATCCGGGTCGGACCTGGTCCACAGCAGGGCCCATCACCCTCCAGAAGCTGGTGGCAGTGTGTGTTTAAGTCCCTGCGGGGTGCAGGAGCAGAAACCTGGGTGGGACCTGGTCTGCAGCAGAGCTCGGCAGCCTCCAGCAGCTGATGGCAGTGAGTGTTTAAGTCCCTGCGGGGTGGGAGAGCTATATCCCGGGTCAGACCTGGTCTAAAGCAGGGCCCATCACCCTCCAGAAGCTGGTGGCAGTGTGTGTTTAAGTCCCTGCGGGGTGGAGGAGCAGAAACCTGGGTCGGACCCGGTCTACAGCAGAGCTCAGCAGCCCCCAGAAGCTGATGGCAGTGTGTGTGTGTGTGTGTGTGTTTAAGTCTCTGCCTGGTTGGAGAGCCGATACCTGGGTCGGACCTGGTCTGCAGCAGGGCTCAGCAGCCTCCAGAAGCTGATGGCAGTGTGTCTTTCATTCCCTGCGGGGTGCAGGAGCAGAAACCTGGGTCGGACCTGGTCTATAGCGGAGCTCAGCAGCCTCCAGCAGCTGATGGCAGTGTGTGTGTTAAAGACCCTGCGGGGTGGGAGAGCTGAAACCTGGGTCGGACCTGGTCTGCAGCAGGGCTCAGCAGCCCCCAGAAGCTGATGGCTGTGTGTGTTTAAGTCCCTGCGGGGTGGGAGAGCTGAAACCTGGGTCGGACCTGGCCCGCAGCAGGGCCCATCACCCTCCAGAAGCTGATGGCGGTGTGGGTTTAAGTCCCTGCGGGGTTGAGGAGCTGAAACCTGGGTCGGACCTGGTCTGCAGCAGGGCCCATCACCATCCAGAAGCTGATGGCTGTGTGTGTTTAAGTCCCAGGGGGGTGGGAGAGCCATAACCTGGGTCGGACCTGGTCTGCAGCAGGGCTCAGCAGCCTCCAGTTGCAGATGGCAGTGTGTGTTTAGTTCCCTGCGGGGTGCAGGAGCTGAAACCTGGGTCGGACCTGGTCTATAGCAGAGCTCAGCAGCCTCCAGAAGCTGATGGCAGTGTGTCTTCAATTCCCTGCGGGGTGCAGGAGCTGATACCTGGGTCGGACCTGGTCTGCAGCAGGGCCCATCACCATCCAGACGCTGATGGCAGTGTGTGTTTAAGTCCTAGTGGGCTGCAGGAGCTGAAACCTGGGTCGGACCTGCTCTATAGTAGAGCTCAGCAGCCTCCAGAAGCTGATGGCAGTGTGTCTTTAAGTCCCTGCGGGGTGGGATAGCTGAAACCTGGGTCGGACCTGGTCTGCAGCAGGGCCCATCACCATCCAGACGCTGATGGCAGTGTGTGTTTAAGTCCTAGTGGGCTGCAGGAGCTGAAACCTGGGTCGGACCTGCTCTATAGTAGAGCTCAGCAGCCTCCAGAAGCTGATGGCAGTGTGTCTTTAAGTCCCTGCGGGGTGGGATAGCTGAAACCTGGGTCGGACCTGGTCTGCAGCAGGGCCCATCACCCTCCAGAAGCTGTTGGCAGTGTGTCTTCCATTCCTAGTGGGGCAGGGGAGCAAAGACCTGGGCAGAGGAGCGCCTGTCTGCATCCGATCCGGCCCCTCAGCAGCCCGCCGTGAGCCTTAGAGAACCCCCCCCCCCCCCCAGCGGGCTCCAGGAACCGGGCCCTGCGTCGGACCCAGCTCAGTAAGGCCCTCCCTCGGGCCCTGCAGCAGGTGGCCCCGTCTATGCAGTCGAAAACCCCGCGAAAATCGGTGTAGAAACGCCCGAGAGGCGTGGTGCGGTTCCCCCGGCCGGTACCGGGTCCGGACCGGTCCGGAAGTCCACCCAGAACACTGCCTGGGGCTTCTGGGCGGCTCCCCAGGCGCAGGCAGTCGAAAACCGCGTGAAAATCGGTTCAGAATTGACAAAACGGCGACCTCGTCGCTCCAAAAACTAAGTCCAAACTAAGCCTTTCGCTTATCGCTTAACGCTTAAGGCGGTCGGCCTTATGGCCAGTAAATGAAAAGTGCCTGCGCCCCTGGAGGTTTTGGAAGGTGCGAGCGATGACCATGCTCGGGTTAGTAGGTGAGGCCATCGGAAAACCAGCGTGAGTTGGCGGGTTTGGGTGGCAATCTATTCCAGGCAGAGTCGACTATCTCTGGGCATCAATTTTGGGATTTTTCCGGCTCTGGTTCTGGGAGAAACGCAGGGGCAAAGTGCACGAGCCGCGGCCGATTTTGGTGGCCTGTCCCTGGGCACAAAGTCTGAGGAGTGTGGGCCTGGTTCTCCGAAAAATACCAGTCTGCTGGAGCTCACTCCCATGGCTCCAGGGGGCACGGCACACCCCCCGGTAGCCGACCAAAGTGCTCTACTCGGGCCAGACTCGGACCCACGACCCGGGGTGAGAACCACAACTACTGGTCATCCTTTTGACCTCCAGGGGGCGCGGCAGAGCCTCCCCAGTCCGACGCAAGTGCCCCACTTGGGCCATACTCAGACCCACGGCCCGGGGCGAGAACCACAACTACTGGTCATCCTTTAGACCTCCAGGGGGCCCGGCACAGCCTCCCTAGACCGACACAAGTGCTCCACTTGGGCTGTAC
>NW_027223192.1:5000-15000 GCF_043380555.1 Nothobranchius furzeri | reverse complement strand
TGGAGGAGCAGAAGCCAGCCTCCAGCAGCTGATGGCGGGGTGCAGGAGCAGAAGCCAGCCTCCAGCTGGTGATGGCGGGGTGAAGGAGCTGCAGCCAGCCTCCAGCAGCCAGCCTCCAGCTGGTGATGGCGGGGCGGAGGAGCAGGCAGCCTCCATCAGCTGATGGCGGGGTGTAGGAGCAGCAGCCAGCCTCCAGCTGGTGATGGCGGGGAGGAGGAGCAGCAGCAGCCAGCCTCCAGCAGCCAGCCAGCCTCCAGCAGCTGATGGCGGTGTGTGGGAGCAGCAGCCAGCCTCCAGCGGCCAGCCAGCCTCCAGCAGCTGATGGCGGGGTGGAGGAGCTGCAGCCAGCGTCCATCAGCTGATGGCGGGGTGGAAGAGCAGCAGGCAGCCTCCAGCTGGTGATGGCGGGGTGGAGGAGCTGCAGCCAGCGTCCAGCAGCTGATGGCGGGGTGCAGGAGCAGCAGCCAGCCTCCAGCAGCTGATGGCGGGGTGGAGGAGCTGCAGCCAGCCTCCAGCAGCCAGCCTCCAGCTAGTGATGGCGGGGTGGAGAAGCAGGCAGCCTCCGTCAGCTGATGGCGGGGTGGAGGAGCAGAAGCCAGCCTCCAGCAGCTGATGGCGGGGTGCAGGAGCTGCAGCCAGCGTCCAGCAGCTGATGGTGGGGTGGAGGAGCTGCAGCCAGCCTCCAGCAGCCAGCCTCCAGCTAGTGATGGCGGGGTGGAGAAGCAGGCAGCCTCCGTCAGCTGATGGCGGGGTGGAGGAGCAGAAGCCAGCCTCCAGCAGCTGATGGCGGGGTGCAGGAGCTGCAGCCAGCGTCCAGCAGCTGATGGTGGGGTGGAGGAGCTGCAGCCAGCGTCCAGCAGCTGATGGTGGGGTGGAGGAGCTGCAGCCAGCCTCCAGCAGCCAGCCTCCAGCAGCTGATGGCGGGGTGCAGGAGCAGCAGCCAGCCTCCAGCAGCTGATGGCGGGGTGCAGGAGCAGCAGGCAGCCTCCAGCAGCTGATGGCGGGGTGGAGGAGCAGAAGCCAGCCTCCAGCAGCTGATGGCGGGGTGCAGGAGCTGCAGCCAGCGTCCAGCAGCTGATGGTGGGGTGGAGGAGCTGCAGCCAGCGTCCAGCAGCTGATGGTTGGGTGGAGGAGCAGCAGCCAGCCTCCAGCAGCCAGCCTCCAGCTAGTGATGGCGGGGTGGAGAAGCAGGCAGCCTCCATCAGCTGATGGCGGGGTGGAGGAGCAGAAGCCAGCCTCCAGCTGGTGATGGCGGGGTGCAGGAGCTGCAGGCAGCCTCCAGCAGCTGATGGCGGGGTGCAGGAGCTGCAGGCAGCCTCCAGCAGCTGATGGCGGGGTGGAGGAGCTGCAGCCAGCGTCCAGCAGCTGATGGTGGGGTGGAGGAGCTGCAGCCAGCGTCCAGCAGCTGATGGTTGGGTGGAGGAGCAGCAGCCAGCCTCCAGCAGCTGATGGCGGGGTGCAGGAGCAGCAGCCAGCCTCCAGCAGCTGATGGCGGGGTGGAGGAGCTGCAGCCAGCCTCCAGCAGCCAGCCTCCAGCTAGTGATGGCGGGGTGGAGAAGCAGGCAGCCTCCATCAGCTGATGGCGGGGTGGAGGAGCAGAAGCCAGCCTCCAGCTGGTGATGGCGGGGTGCAGGAGCTGCAGGCAGCCTCCAGCAGCTGATGGCGGGGTGGAGGAGCTGCAGCCAGCCTCCAGCAGCCAGCCTCCAGCTAGTGATGGCGGGGTGGAGAAGCAGGCAGCCTCCATCAGCTGATGGCGGGGTGGAGGAGCAGAAGCCAGCCTCCAGCAGCTGATGGCGGGGTGCAGGAGGTGCAGGCAGCCTCCAGCAGCTGATGGCGGGGTGCAGGAGCAGCAGGCAGCCTCCAGCAGCTGATGGCGGGGTGCAGGAGCTGCAACCAGCCTCCAGCTGGTGATGGCGGGGTGGAGGAGCTGCAGCCAGCCTCCAGCAGCCAGCCCCCAGCAGCTGATGGCGGGGTGGAGGAGCAGAAGCCAGCCTCCAGCAGCTGATGGTGGGGTGCAGGAGCTGCAGCCAGCCTCCAGCAGCCAGCCTCCAGCTGGTGATGGCGGGGTGGAGGAGCAGCAGCAGACAGCCTCCAGCAGCCAGCCAGCCTCCAGGAGCTGATGGCGGTGTGTGGGAGCAGCAGCCAGCCTCCAGCGTTCAGCCAGCATCCATCAGCTGATGGCGGTGTGAAGGAGCTGCAGCCAGCCTCCAGCAGGTCATGGTGGGGTGGAGGAGCAGCAGCCAGCCTCCAGCAGCTGATGGCGGGTTGCAGGAGCTGCAGCCAGCCTCCAGCAAATGATGGCGGGGTGCAGGAGCTGCAGGCAGCCTCCAGCAGCTGATGGCGGGGTGCAGGAGCAGCAGGCAGCCTCCAGCTGCTGATGACGGGGTGCAGGAGCTGCAACCAGCCTCCAGCTGGTGATGGTGGGGTGGAGGAGCTGCAGCCAGCCTCGAACAGCTGATGGCAGGGTGCAGGAGCAGCAGCCAGCCTCCAGCAGCTGATGGCGGGGCGCAGGAGCTGCAGGCAGCCTCCAGCAGCTGATGGCGGGGTGCAGGAGCAGCAGCCAGCCTCCAGCTGGTGATGGCGGGGTGAAGGAGCTGCAGCCAGCCACCAGCAGCTGATGGCGGGGTGAAGGAGCTGCAGCCAGCCACCAGCAGCTGATGGCGGGGTGGAGGAGCTGCAGCCAGCGTCCAGCAGCTGATGGTTGGGTGGTGGAGGAGCAGCAGCCAGCCTCCAGCAGCTGATGGCGGGGTGCAGGAGCAGCAGCCAGCGTCCAGCAGCTGATGGTTGGGTGGAGGAGCAGCAGCCAGCCTCCAGCAGCTGCTGGCGGGGTGCAGGAGCAGCAGCCAGCCTCCAGCAGCTGATGGCGGGGTGCAGGAGCTGCAGGCAGCCTCCAGCAGCTGATGGCGGTGTGCAGGAGCTGCAGCCAGCCTCCAGCAGCTGATGGCGGGGTGCAGGGGCTGCAGGCAGCCTCCAGCAGCTGATGGCGGGGTGCAGGAGCTGCAACCAGCCTCCAGCTGGTGATGGCGGGGTGGAGGAGCAGCAGCCAGCCTCCAGCAGCCAGCCTCCAGCTGCTGATGGCGGGGTGGAGGAACAGAAGCCTCCAGCAGCTGATGGCAGGGTGCAGGAGCAGCAGCCAGCCTCCAGCTGGTGATGGCGGGGTGGAGGAGCTGAAACCTGGGTCGGACCTGGTCTGCAGCAGGGCCCATTACCACTCAGAAGCTGATGGCAGTGTGTGTTTAGGTCCCTGCGGGGTGGATGAGCTGAAACCTGGGTCAGACTTGGTGTGCAGCAGGGCTCAGCACCCTCCAGAAGCCGATGACAGTGTGTCTTTAACTCCCTGCCTGGTGGGAGAGCTGAAAGCTGGGTCGGACCTGGTCTTTAGCAGAGCTCAGCAGCCTCCAGAAGCTGATGGCAGTGTGTGTTTCATCCCCTGCGGGGTGGGAGAGCTGAAACGTGGGTCGGACCTGGTCTGCAGCAGGGCCCATCACCATCCAGAAGCTGACGGCGGTGTGTGTTTAAGTCCCTGCGGGGTGGGAGAGCCATAACCTGGGTCGGACCTGGTCTGCAGCAGAGCTCAGCAGCCTCCAGAACCTGATGGCAGTGTGTCTTTAATCCACTGCGGGGTGCAGGAGCTGAAACCTGGGTCGGACCTGGTCTGCAGCAGGGCTCAGCAGCCAGCAGAAGGTGACGGCAGTGTGTGTTTAGTTCCCTGCGGGGTGCAGGAGCTGAAACCTGGGTCGGACCTGGTCTGCAGCAGAGCTCAGCAGCCAGCAGAAGGTGATGGCAGTGTGTGTTTAAGTCCCTGCCTGGTGGGAGAGCTGAAACCTGGGTCGGACCTGGTCTATAGAAGAGCTCAGCAGCCTCCAGAAGCTGATGGCAGTGTGTGTGTTTTGGTCCCTGCGGGGTGCAGGAGCAGGAACCCGGGTCGGACCTGGTCTATAGCGGAGCTCAGCAGCCTCCAGCAGCTGATGGCAGTGTGTGTTTAATTCCCTGCCTGGTGGGAGAGCTGTAACCCGGGTCGGACTTGGTCTGCAGCAGGGCCCATCACCATCCAGAAGCTGATGGCAGTGTGTCTTTAATTCCCTGCGGGGTGGAGGAGCAGAAACCTGGGTCGGACCTGGTCTATAGCAGAGCTCAGCAGCCTCCAGAAGCTGATGGCAGTGTGTGTTCAAGTCCCTGCGGGGTGGGAGAGCTGAAACCTGGGTCGGACCTGGTCTATAGAAGAGCTCAGCAGCCTCCAGCAGCTGATGGCAGTGTGTGTTTAAGTCCCTGCGGGGTGGGAGAGCTATATCCCGGGTCGGACCTGGTCTATAGCAGAGCTCAGCAGCCTCCAGCAGCTGATGGCAGTGTGTGTTTAAGTCCCTGCGGGGTGGGAGAGCTGAAACCTCGGTCGGACCTGGTCTATGGCAGAGCTCAGCAGCCTCCAGAAGCTGATGGCAGCGTGCCTCTAAGTCCCTGCCTGGTGGGAGAGCTGAAACCTGGGTCGGACATGGTCTGCAGCAGGGCTCGGCAGCCTCCAGCAGCTGATGGCAGTGTGTCTTTAAGTCCCTGCCTGGTGGGAGAGCTGAAACCTGGGTCGGACCTGGTCTATAGCAGAGCTCAGCAGCCTCCAGCAGCTGATGGCAGTGTGTGTTTAAGTCCCTGCCTGGTGTGAGAGCTGAAACCTGGGTCGGACCTGGTCTATAGAAGAGCTCAGCAGCCTCCAGCAGCTGATGGCAGTGTGTCTTTAAGTCACTGCCTGGTGGGAGAGCTGAAACCTGGGTCGGACCTGGTCTATAGTAGAGCTCAGCAGCCTCCAGCAGCTGATTGCAGTGTGTGTTTAAGTCCCTGCCTGGTGGGAGAGCTGATATCCGGGTCGGACCTGGTCCACAGCAGGGCCCATCACCCTCCAGAAGCTGGTGGCAGTGTGTGTTTAAGTCCCTGCGGGGTGCAGGAGCAGAAACCTGGGTGGGACCTGGTCTGCAGCAGAGCTCGGCAGCCTCCAGCAGCTGATGGCAGTGAGTGTTTAAGTCCCTGCGGGGTGGGAGAGCTATATCCCGGGTCAGACCTGGTCTAAAGCAGGGCCCATCACCCTCCAGAAGCTGGTGGCAGTGTGTGTTTAAGTCCCTGCGGGGTGGAGGAGCAGAAACCTGGGTCGGACCCGGTCTACAGCAGAGCTCAGCAGCCCCCAGAAGCTGATGGCAGTGTGTGTGTGTGTGTGTGTGTGTTTAAGTCTCTGCCTGGTTGGAGAGCCGATACCTGGGTCGGACCTGGTCTGCAGCAGGGCTCAGCAGCCTCCAGAAGCTGATGGCAGTGTGTCTTTCATTCCCTGCGGGGTGCAGGAGCAGAAACCTGGGTCGGACCTGGTCTATAGCGGAGCTCAGCAGCCTCCAGCAGCTGATGGCAGTGTGTGTGTTAAAGACCCTGCGGGGTGGGAGAGCTGAAACCTGGGTCGGACCTGGTCTGCAGCAGGGCTCAGCAGCCCCCAGAAGCTGATGGCTGTGTGTGTTTAAGTCCCTGCGGGGTGGGAGAGCTGAAACCTGGGTCGGACCTGGCCCGCAGCAGGGCCCATCACCCTCCAGAAGCTGATGGCGGTGTGGGTTTAAGTCCCTGCGGGGTTGAGGAGCTGAAACCTGGGTCGGACCTGGTCTGCAGCAGGGCCCATCACCATCCAGAAGCTGATGGCTGTGTGTGTTTAAGTCCCAGGGGGGTGGGAGAGCCATAACCTGGGTCGGACCTGGTCTGCAGCAGGGCTCAGCAGCCTCCAGTTGCAGATGGCAGTGTGTGTTTAGTTCCCTGCGGGGTGCAGGAGCTGAAACCTGGGTCGGACCTGGTCTATAGCAGAGCTCAGCAGCCTCCAGAAGCTGATGGCAGTGTGTCTTCAATTCCCTGCGGGGTGCAGGAGCTGATACCTGGGTCGGACCTGGTCTGCAGCAGGGCCCATCACCATCCAGACGCTGATGGCAGTGTGTGTTTAAGTCCTAGTGGGCTGCAGGAGCTGAAACCTGGGTCGGACCTGCTCTATAGTAGAGCTCAGCAGCCTCCAGAAGCTGATGGCAGTGTGTCTTTAAGTCCCTGCGGGGTGGGATAGCTGAAACCTGGGTCGGACCTGGTCTGCAGCAGGGCCCATCACCATCCAGACGCTGATGGCAGTGTGTGTTTAAGTCCTAGTGGGCTGCAGGAGCTGAAACCTGGGTCGGACCTGCTCTATAGTAGAGCTCAGCAGCCTCCAGAAGCTGATGGCAGTGTGTCTTTAAGTCCCTGCGGGGTGGGATAGCTGAAACCTGGGTCGGACCTGGTCTGCAGCAGGGCCCATCACCCTCCAGAAGCTGTTGGCAGTGTGTCTTCCATTCCTAGTGGGGCAGGGGAGCAAAGACCTGGGCAGAGGAGCGCCTGTCTGCATCCGATCCGGCCCCTCAGCAGCCCGCCGTGAGCCTTAGAGAACCCCCCCCCCCCCCAGCGGGCTCCAGGAACCGGGCCCTGCGTCGGACCCAGCTCAGTAAGGCCCTCCCTCGGGCCCTGCAGCAGGTGGCCCCGTCTATGCAGTCGAAAACCCCGCGAAAATCGGTGTAGAAACGCCCGAGAGGCGTGGTGCGGTTCCCCCGGCCGGTACCGGGTCCGGACCGGTCCGGAAGTCCACCCAGAACACTGCCTGGGGCTTCTGGGCGGCTCCCCAGGCGCAGGCAGTCGAAAACCGCGTGAAAATCGGTTCAGAATTGACAAAACGGCGACCTCGTCGCTCCAAAAACTAAGTCCAAACTAAGCCTTTCGCTTATCGCTTAACGCTTAAGGCGGTCGGCCTTATGGCCAGTAAATGAAAAGTGCCTGCGCCCCTGGAGGTTTTGGAAGGTGCGAGCGATGACCATGCTCGGGTTAGTAGGTGAGGCCATCGGAAAACCAGCGTGAGTTGGCGGGTTTGGGTGGCAATCTATTCCAGGCAGAGTCGACTATCTCTGGGCATCAATTTTGGGATTTTTCCGGCTCTGGTTCTGGGAGAAACGCAGGGGCAAAGTGCACGAGCCGCGGCCGATTTTGGTGGCCTGTCCCTGGGCACAAAGTCTGAGGAGTGTGGGCCTGGTTCTCCGAAAAATACCAGTCTGCTGGAGCTCACTCCCATGGCTCCAGGGGGCACGGCACACCCCCCGGTAGCCGACCAAAGTGCTCTACTCGGGCCAGACTCGGACCCACGACCCGGGGTGAGAACCACAACTACTGGTCATCCTTTTGACCTCCAGGGGGCGCGGCAGAGCCTCCCCAGTCCGACGCAAGTGCCCCACTTGGGCCATACTCAGACCCACGGCCCGGGGCGAGAACCACAACTACTGGTCATCCTTTAGACCTCCAGGGGGCCCGGCACAGCCTCCCTAGACCGACACAAGTGCTCCACTTGGGCTGTACTCTGACCCAAGTCCCGGTGCGAGAACCACAACTACTGGTCATCCTTTAGACCTCCAGGGGGCCCGGCACAGCCTCCCTAGGCCGACACAAGTGCTCCACTTGGGCTATACTCTGACCCAAGTCCCGGGGCGAGAACCACAACTACTGGTCATCCTTTTGACCTCATGGTCATCCTTTAGATCTCCAGGGGGCCCGGCACAGCCTCCCTAGGCCGACACAAGTGCTCCACTTGGGCTATACTCTGACCCAAGTCCCGGGGCGAGAACCACAACTACTGGTCATCCTTTAGACCTCCAGGGGGCACGGCACACCCCCCGGTAGCCGACCAAAGTGCTCTACTCGGGCCAGACTCGGACCCACGACCCGGGGTGAGAACCACAACTACTGGTCATCCTTTAGACCTCCAGGGGGCCCGGCACAGCCTCCCTAGTCCGACACAAGTGCTCCACTTGGGCTATACTCTGACCCAAGTCCCGGGGCGAGAACCACAACTACTGGTCATCCTTTAGACCTCCAGGGGGACCGGCACAGCCTCCCTAGACCGACACAAGTGCACCACTTGGGCCATACTCTGACCCAAGTCCCGGGGCGAGAACCACAACTACTGGTCATCCTTTTGACCTCATGGTCATCCTTTAGACCTCAAGGGGGCACGGCAGAGCCTCCCTAGTCCGACACAAGTGTCCCACTTGGGCTATACTATGACCCAAGTCCCGGGGCGAGAACCACAACTACTGGTCATCCTTTAGACCTCAAGGGGGCACGGCAGAGCCTCCCTAGTCCGACACAAGTGTCCCACTTGGGCCATACTCAGACCCACGGCCCGGGGCGAGAACCACAACTACTGGTCATCCTTTAGACCTCCAGGGGGCCCGGCACAGCCTCCCTAGTCCGACGCAAGTGCTCCACTTGGGCTGTACTCTGACCCAAGTCCCGGGGCGAGAACCACAACTAATGGTCATCCTTTAGACCTCCAGGGGGCACGGCACAGCCTCCCTAGTCCGACACAAGTGCTCCACTTGGGCTATACTCTGACCCAAGTCCCGGGGCGAGAACCACAACTACTGGTCATCCTTTAGACCTCCAGGGGGCACGGCAGAGCCTCCCTAGTCCGACACAAGTGTCCCACTTGGGCTATTCTCTGACCCAAGTCCCGGGGCGAGAACCACAACTACTGGTCATCCTTTAGACCTCCAGGGGGCACGACACAGCCTCCCTAGTCCGACCCAAGTGCTCCACTTGGGCTATACTATGACCCAAGTCCCGGGGCGAGAACCACAACTACTGGTCATCCTTTAGACCTCCAGGGGGCACGGCACAGCCTCCCTAGTCCGACACAAGTGCTCCACTTGGGCTATACTCTGACCCAAGTCCCGGGGCGAGAACCACAACTACTGGTCATCCTTTAGACCTCCAGGGGGCACGGCACAGCCTCCCTAGTCCGACACAAGTGCTCCACTTGGGCTATACTCTGACCCAAGTCCCGGGGCGAGAACCACAACTACTGGTCATCCTTTTGACCTCATGGTCATCCTTTAGACCTCCAGGGGGCCCGGCACAGCCTCCCTAGGCCGACACAAGTGCTCCACTTGGGCTATACTCTGACCCAAGTCCCGGGGCGAGAACCACAACTACTGGTCATCCTTTAGACCTCCAGGGGGCACGGCACAGCCTCCCTAGTCCGACACAAGTGCTCCACTTGGGCTATACTCTGACCCAAGTCCCGGGGCGAGAACCACAACTACTGGTCATCCTTTTGACCTCATGGTCATCCTTTAGACCTCCAGGGGGCCCGGCACAGCCTCCCTAGACCGACACAAGTGCTCCACTTGGGCTGTACTCTGACCCAAGTCCCGGTGCGAGAACCACAACTACTGGTCATCCTTTAGACCTCCAGGGGGCCCGGCACAGCCTCCCTAGGCCGACACAAGTGCTCCACTTGGGCTATACTCTGACCCAAGTCCCGGGGCGAGAACCACAACTACTGGTCATCCTTTTGACCTCATGGTCATCCTTTAGATCTCCAGGGGGCCCGGCACAGCCTCCCTAGGCCGACACAAGTGCTCCACTTGGGCTATACTCTGACCCAAGTCCCGGGGCGAGAACCACAACTACTGGTCATCCTTTAGACCTCCAGGGGGCACGGCACACCCCCCGGTAGCCGACCAAAGTGCTCTACTCGGGCCAGACTCGGACCCACGACCCGGGGTGAGAACCACAACTACTGGTCATCCTTTAGACCTCCAGGGGGCCCGGCACAGCCTCCCTAGTCCGACACAAGTGCTCCACTTGGGCTATACTCTGACCCAAGTCCCGGGGCGAGAACCACAACTACTGGTCATCCTTTAGACCTCCAGGGGGACCGGCACAGCCTCCCTAGACCGACACAAGTGCACCACTTGGGCCATACTCTGACCCAAGTCCCGGGGCGAGAACCACAACTACTGGTCATCCTTTTGACCTCATGGTCATCCTTTAGACCTCAAGGGGGCACGGCAGAGCCTCCCTAGTCCGACACAAGTGTCCCCCTTGGGCTATACTATGACCCAAGTCCCGGGGCGAGAACCACAACTACTGGTCATCCTTTAGACCTCAAGGGGGCACGGCAGAGCCTCCCTAGTCC
>NW_027223191.1:37500-45569 GCF_043380555.1 Nothobranchius furzeri | reverse complement strand
CAAGTGGAGCACTTGTGTCGGACTAGGGAGGCTGTGCCGTGCCCCCTGGAGGTCTAAAGGATGACCAGTAGTTGTGGTTCTCGCCCCGGGACTTGGGTCAGAGTATAGCCCAAGTGGAGCACTTGTGTCGGCCTAGGGAGGCTGTGCCGGGCCCCCTGGAGGTCTAAAGGATGACCATGAGGTCAAAAGGATGACCAGTAGTTGTGGTTCTCGCCCCGGGACTTGGGTCAGAGTATAGCCCAAGTGGAGCACTTGTGTCGGACTAGGGAGGCTGTGCCGTGCCCCCTGGAGGTCTAAAGGATGACCAGTAGTTGTGGTTCTCGCCCCGGGACTTGGGTCAGAGTATAGCCCAAGTGGAGCACTTGTGTCGGACTAGGGAGGCTGTGCCGTGCCCCCTGGAGGTCTAAAGGATGACCAGTAGTTGTGGTTCTCGCCCCGGGACTTGGGTCATAGTATAGCCCAAGTGGAGCACTTGGGTCGGACTAGGGAGGCTGTGTCGTGCCCCCTGGAGGTCTAAAGGATGACCAGTAGTTGTGGTTCTCGCCCCGGGACTTGGGTCAGAGAATAGCCCAAGTGGGACACTTGTGTCGGACTAGGGAGGCTCTGCCGTGCCCCCTGGAGGTCTAAAGGATGACCAGTAGTTGTGGTTCTCGCCCCGGGACTTGGGTCAGAGTATAGCCCAAGTGGAGCACTTGTGTCGGACTAGGGAGGCTGTGCCGTGCCCCCTGGAGGTCTAAAGGATGACCATTAGTTGTGGTTCTCGCCCCGGGACTTGGGTCAGAGTACAGCCCAAGTGGAGCACTTGCGTCGGACTAGGGAGGCTGTGCCGGGCCCCCTGGAGGTCTAAAGGATGACCAGTAGTTGTGGTTCTCGCCCCGGGCCGTGGGTCTGAGTATGGCCCAAGTGGGACACTTGTGTCGGACTAGGGAGGCTCTGCCGTGCCCCCTTGAGGTCTAAAGGATGACCAGTAGTTGTGGTTCTCGCCCCGGGACTTGGGTCATAGTATAGCCCAAGTGGGACACTTGTGTCGGACTAGGGAGGCTCTGCCGTGCCCCCTTGAGGTCTAAAGGATGACCATGAGGTCAAAAGGATGACCAGTAGTTGTGGTTCTCGCCCCGGGACTTGGGTCAGAGTATGGCCCAAGTGGTGCACTTGTGTCGGTCTAGGGAGGCTGTGCCGGTCCCCCTGGAGGTCTAAAGGATGACCAGTAGTTGTGGTTCTCGCCCCGGGACTTGGGTCAGAGTATAGCCCAAGTGGAGCACTTGTGTCGGACTAGGGAGGCTGTGCCGGGCCCCCTGGAGGTCTAAAGGATGACCAGTAGTTGTGGTTCTCACCCCGGGTCGTGGGTCCGAGTCTGGCCCGAGTAGAGCACTTTGGTCGGCTACCGGGGGGTGTGCCGTGCCCCCTGGAGGTCTAAAGGATGACCAGTAGTTGTGGTTCTCGCCCCGGGACTTGGGTCAGAGTATAGCCCAAGTGGAGCACTTGTGTCGGCCTAGGGAGGCTGTGCCGGGCCCCCTGGAGATCTAAAGGATGACCATGAGGTCAAAAGGATGACCAGTAGTTGTGGTTCTCGCCCCGGGACTTGGGTCAGAGTATAGCCCAAGTGGAGCACTTGTGTCGGCCTAGGGAGGCTGTGCCGGGCCCCCTGGAGGTCTAAAGGATGACCAGTAGTTGTGGTTCTCGCACCGGGACTTGGGTCAGAGTACAGCCCAAGTGGAGCACTTGTGTCGGTCTAGGGAGGCTGTGCCGGGCCCCCTGGAGGTCTAAAGGATGACCAGTAGTTGTGGTTCTCGCCCCGGGCCGTGGGTCTGAGTATGGCCCAAGTGGGGCACTTGCGTCGGACTGGGGAGGCTCTGCCGCGCCCCCTGGAGGTCAAAAGGATGACCAGTAGTTGTGGTTCTCACCCCGGGTCGTGGGTCCGAGTCTGGCCCGAGTAGAGCACTTTGGTCGGCTACCGGGGGGTGTGCCGTGCCCCCTGGAGCCATGGGAGTGAGCTCCAGCAGACTGGTATTTTTCGGAGAACCAGGCCCACACTCCTCAGACTTTGTGCCCAGGGACAGGCCACCAAAATCGGCCGCGGCTCGTGCACTTTGCCCCTGCGTTTCTCCCAGAACCAGAGCCGGAAAAATCCCAAAATTGATGCCCAGAGATAGTCGACTCTGCCTGGAATAGATTGCCACCCAAACCCGCCAACTCACGCTGGTTTTCCGATGGCCTCACCTACTAACCCGAGCATGGTCATCGCTCGCACCTTCCAAAACCTCCAGGGGCGCAGGCACTTTTCATTTACTGGCCATAAGGCCGACCGCCTTAAGCGTTAAGCGATAAGCGAAAGGCTTAGTTTGGACTTAGTTTTTGGAGCGACGAGGTCGCCGTTTTGTCAATTCTGAACCGATTTTCACGCGGTTTTCGACTGCCTGCGCCTGGGGAGCCGCCCAGAAGCCCCAGGCAGTGTTCTGGGTGGACTTCCGGACCGGTCCGGACCCGGTACCGGCCGGGGGAACCGCACCACGCCTCTCGGGCGTTTCTACACCGATTTTCGCGGGGTTTTCGACTGCATAGACGGGGCCACCTGCTGCAGGGCCCGAGGGAGGGCCTTACTGAGCTGGGTCCGACGCAGGGCCCGGTTCCTGGAGCCCGCTGGGGGGGGGGGGGGGTTCTCTAAGGCTCACGGCGGGCTGCTGAGGGGCCGGATCGGATGCAGACAGGCGCTCCTCTGCCCAGGTCTTTGCTCCCCTGCCCCACTAGGAATGGAAGACACACTGCCAACAGCTTCTGGAGGGTGATGGGCCCTGCTGCAGACCAGGTCCGACCCAGGTTTCAGCTATCCCACCCCGCAGGGACTTAAAGACACACTGCCATCAGCTTCTGGAGGCTGCTGAGCTCTACTATAGAGCAGGTCCGACCCAGGTTTCAGCTCCTGCAGCCCACTAGGACTTAAACACACACTGCCATCAGCGTCTGGATGGTGATGGGCCCTGCTGCAGACCAGGTCCGACCCAGGTTTCAGCTATCCCACCCCGCAGGGACTTAAAGACACACTGCCATCAGCTTCTGGAGGCTGCTGAGCTCTACTATAGAGCAGGTCCGACCCAGGTTTCAGCTCCTGCAGCCCACTAGGACTTAAACACACACTGCCATCAGCGTCTGGATGGTGATGGGCCCTGCTGCAGACCAGGTCCGACCCAGGTATCAGCTCCTGCACCCCGCAGGGAATTGAAGACACACTGCCATCAGCTTCTGGAGGCTGCTGAGCTCTGCTATAGACCAGGTCCGACCCAGGTTTCAGCTCCTGCACCCCGCAGGGAACTAAACACACACTGCCATCTGCAACTGGAGGCTGCTGAGCCCTGCTGCAGACCAGGTCCGACCCAGGTTATGGCTCTCCCACCCCCCTGGGACTTAAACACACACAGCCATCAGCTTCTGGATGGTGATGGGCCCTGCTGCAGACCAGGTCCGACCCAGGTTTCAGCTCCTCAACCCCGCAGGGACTTAAACCCACACCGCCATCAGCTTCTGGAGGGTGATGGGCCCTGCTGCGGGCCAGGTCCGACCCAGGTTTCAGCTCTCCCACCCCGCAGGGACTTAAACACACACAGCCATCAGCTTCTGGGGGCTGCTGAGCCCTGCTGCAGACCAGGTCCGACCCAGGTTTCAGCTCTCCCACCCCGCAGGGTCTTTAACACACACACTGCCATCAGCTGCTGGAGGCTGCTGAGCTCCGCTATAGACCAGGTCCGACCCAGGTTTCTGCTCCTGCACCCCGCAGGGAATGAAAGACACACTGCCATCAGCTTCTGGAGGCTGCTGAGCCCTGCTGCAGACCAGGTCCGACCCAGGTATCGGCTCTCCAACCAGGCAGAGACTTAAACACACACACACACACACACACTGCCATCAGCTTCTGGGGGCTGCTGAGCTCTGCTGTAGACCGGGTCCGACCCAGGTTTCTGCTCCTCCACCCCGCAGGGACTTAAACACACACTGCCACCAGCTTCTGGAGGGTGATGGGCCCTGCTTTAGACCAGGTCTGACCCGGGATATAGCTCTCCCACCCCGCAGGGACTTAAACACTCACTGCCATCAGCTGCTGGAGGCTGCCGAGCTCTGCTGCAGACCAGGTCCCACCCAGGTTTCTGCTCCTGCACCCCGCAGGGACTTAAACACACACTGCCACCAGCTTCTGGAGGGTGATGGGCCCTGCTGTGGACCAGGTCCGACCCGGATATCAGCTCTCCCACCAGGCAGGGACTTAAACACACACTGCAATCAGCTGCTGGAGGCTGCTGAGCTCTACTATAGACCAGGTCCGACCCAGGTTTCAGCTCTCCCACCAGGCAGTGACTTAAAGACACACTGCCATCAGCTGCTGGAGGCTGCTGAGCTCTTCTATAGACCAGGTCCGACCCAGGTTTCAGCTCTCACACCAGGCAGGGACTTAAACACACACTGCCATCAGCTGCTGGAGGCTGCTGAGCTCTGCTATAGACCAGGTCCGACCCAGGTTTCAGCTCTCCCACCAGGCAGGGACTTAAAGACACACTGCCATCAGCTGCTGGAGGCTGCCGAGCCCTGCTGCAGACCATGTCCGACCCAGGTTTCAGCTCTCCCACCAGGCAGGGACTTAGAGGCACGCTGCCATCAGCTTCTGGAGGCTGCTGAGCTCTGCCATAGACCAGGTCCGACCGAGGTTTCAGCTCTCCCACCCCGCAGGGACTTAAACACACACTGCCATCAGCTGCTGGAGGCTGCTGAGCTCTGCTATAGACCAGGTCCGACCCGGGATATAGCTCTCCCACCCCGCAGGGACTTAAACACACACTGCCATCAGCTGCTGGAGGCTGCTGAGCTCTTCTATAGACCAGGTCCGACCCAGGTTTCAGCTCTCCCACCCCGCAGGGACTTGAACACACACTGCCATCAGCTTCTGGAGGCTGCTGAGCTCTGCTATAGACCAGGTCCGACCCAGGTTTCTGCTCCTCCACCCCGCAGGGAATTAAAGACACACTGCCATCAGCTTCTGGATGGTGATGGGCCCTGCTGCAGACCAAGTCCGACCCGGGTTACAGCTCTCCCACCAGGCAGGGAATTAAACACACACTGCCATCAGCTGCTGGAGGCTGCTGAGCTCCGCTATAGACCAGGTCCGACCCGGGTTCCTGCTCCTGCACCCCGCAGGGACCAAAACACACACACTGCCATCAGCTTCTGGAGGCTGCTGAGCTCTTCTATAGACCAGGTCCGACCCAGGTTTCAGCTCTCCCACCAGGCAGGGACTTAAACACACACTGCCATCACCTTCTGCTGGCTGCTGAGCTCTGCTGCAGACCAGGTCCGACCCAGGTTTCAGCTCCTGCACCCCGCAGGGAACTAAACACACACTGCCGTCACCTTCTGCTGGCTGCTGAGCCCTGCTGCAGACCAGGTCCGACCCAGGTTTCAGCTCCTGCACCCCGCAGTGGATTAAAGACACACTGCCATCAGGTTCTGGAGGCTGCTGAGCTCTGCTGCAGACCAGGTCCGACCCAGGTTATGGCTCTCCCACCCCGCAGGGACTTAAACACACACCGCCGTCAGCTTCTGGATGGTGATGGGCCCTGCTGCAGACCAGGTCCGACCCACGTTTCAGCTCTCCCACCCCGCAGGGGATGAAACACACACTGCCATCAGCTTCTGGAGGCTGCTGAGCTCTGCTAAAGACCAGGTCCGACCCAGCTTTCAGCTCTCCCACCAGGCAGGGAGTTAAAGACACACTGTCATCGGCTTCTGGAGGGTGCTGAGCCCTGCTGCACACCAAGTCTGACCCAGGTTTCAGCTCATCCACCCCGCAGGGACCTAAACACACACTGCCATCAGCTTCTGAGTGGTAATGGGCCCTGCTGCAGACCAGGTCCGACCCAGGTTTCAGCTCCTCCACCCCGCCATCACCAGCTGGAGGCTGGCTGCTGCTCCTGCACCCTGCCATCAGCTGCTGGAGGCTTCTGTTCCTCCACCCCGCCATCAGCAGCTGGAGGCTGGCTGCTGGAGGCTGGCTGCTGCTCCTCCACCCCGCCATCACCAGCTGGAGGCTGGTTGCAGCTCCTGCACCCCGCCATCAGCTGCTGGAGGCTGCCTGCAGCCCCTGCACCCCGCCATCAGCTGCTGGAGGCTGGCTGCAGCTCCTGCACACCGCCATCAGCTGCTGGAGGCTGCCTGCAGCTCCTGCACCCCGCCATCAGCTGCTGGAGGCTGGCTGCTGCTCCTGCACCCCGCCAGCAGCTGCTGGAGGCTGGCTGCTGCTCCTCCACCCAACCATCAGCTGCTGGACGCTGGCTGCTGCTCCTGCACCCCGCCATCAGCTGCTGGAGGCTGGCTGCTGCTCCTCCACCACCCAACCATCAGCTGCTGGACGCTGGCTGCAGCTCCTCCACCCCGCCATCAGCTGCTGGTGGCTGGCTGCAGCTCCTTCACCCCGCCATCAGCTGCTGGTGGCTGGCTGCAGCTCCTTCACCCCGCCATCACCAGCTGGAGGCTGGCTGCTGCTCCTGCACCCCGCCATCAGCTGCTGGAGGCTGCCTGCAGCTCCTGCGCCCCGCCATCAGCTGCTGGAGGCTGGCTGCTGCTCCTGCACCCTGCCATCAGCTGTTCGAGGCTGGCTGCAGCTCCTCCACCCCACCATCACCAGCTGGAGGCTGGTTGCAGCTCCTGCACCCCGTCATCAGCAGCTGGAGGCTGCCTGCTGCTCCTGCACCCCGCCATCAGCTGCTGGAGGCTGCCTGCAGCTCCTGCACCCCGCCATCATTTGCTGGAGGCTGGCTGCAGCTCCTGCAACCCGCCATCAGCTGCTGGAGGCTGGCTGCTGCTCCTCCACCCCACCATGACCTGCTGGAGGCTGGCTGCAGCTCCTTCACACCGCCATCAGCTGATGGATGCTGGCTGAACGCTGGAGGCTGGCTGCTGCTCCCACACACCGCCATCAGCTCCTGGAGGCTGGCTGGCTGCTGGAGGCTGTCTGCTGCTGCTCCTCCACCCCGCCATCACCAGCTGGAGGCTGGCTGCTGGAGGCTGGCTGCAGCTCCTGCACCCCACCATCAGCTGCTGGAGGCTGGCTTCTGCTCCTCCACCCCGCCATCAGCTGCTGGGGGCTGGCTGCTGGAGGCTGGCTGCAGCTCCTCCACCCCGCCATCACCAGCTGGAGGCTGGTTGCAGCTCCTGCACCCCGCCATCAGCTGCTGGAGGCTGCCTGCTGCTCCTGCACCCCGCCATCAGCTGCTGGAGGCTGCCTGCACCTCCTGCACCCCGCCATCAGCTGCTGGAGGCTGGCTTCTGCTCCTCCACCCCGCCATCAGCTGATGGAGGCTGCCTGCTTCTCCACCCCGCCATCACTAGCTGGAGGCTGGCTGCTGGAGGCTGGCTGCAGCTCCTCCACCCCGCCATCAGCTGCTGGAGGCTGCCTGCAGCTCCTGCACCCCGCCATCACCAGCTGGAGGCTGGCTTCTGCTCCTCCACCCCGCCATCAGCTGATGGAGGCTGCCTGCTTCTCCACCCCGCCATCACTAGCTGGAGGCTGGCTGCTGGAGGCTGGCTGCAGCTCCTCCACCCCGCCATCAGCTGCTGGAGGCTGGCTGCTGCTCCTGCACCCCGCCATCAGCTGCTGGAGGCTGGCTGCTGCTCCTCCACCCAACCATCAGCTGCTGGACGCTGGCTGCAGCTCCTCCACCCCACCATCAGCTGCTGGACGCTGGCTGCAGCTCCTCCACCCCGCCATCAGCTGCTGGAGGCTGCCTGCAGCTCCTGCACCCCGCCATCAGCTGCTGGAGGCTGCCTGCAGCTCCTGCACCCCGCCATCACCAGCTGGAGGCTGGCTTCTGCTCCTCCACCCCGCCATCAGCTGATGGAGGCTGCCTGCTTCTCCACCCCGCCATCACTAGCTGGAGGCTGGCTGCTGGAGGCTGGCTGCTGCTCCTCCACCCAACCATCAGCTGCTGGACGCTGGCTGCAGCTCCTCCACCCCACCATCAGCTGCTGGACGCTGGCTGCAGCTCCTGCACCCCGCCATCAGCTGCTGGAGGCTGGCTTCTGCTCCT
>NW_027223191.1:17500-25000 GCF_043380555.1 Nothobranchius furzeri | reverse complement strand
GCCCCGGGACTTGGGTCAGAGTATAGCCCAAGTGGAGCACTTGTGTCGGACTAGGGAGGCTGTGCCGTGCCCCCTGGAGGTCTAAAGGATGACCAGTAGTTGTGGTTCTCGCCCCGGGACTTGGGTCAGAGTATAGCCCAAGTGGAGCACTTGTGTCGGACTAGGGAGGCTGTGCCGTGCCCCCTGGAGGTCTAAAGGATGACCAGTAGTTGTGGTTCTCGCCCCGGGACTTGGGTCATAGTATAGCCCAAGTGGAGCACTTGGGTCGGACTAGGGAGGCTGTGTCGTGCCCCCTGGAGGTCTAAAGGATGACCAGTAGTTGTGGTTCTCGCCCCGGGACTTGGGTCAGAGAATAGCCCAAGTGGGACACTTGTGTCGGACTAGGGAGGCTCTGCCGTGCCCCCTGGAGGTCTAAAGGATGACCAGTAGTTGTGGTTCTCGCCCCGGGACTTGGGTCAGAGTATAGCCCAAGTGGAGCACTTGTGTCGGACTAGGGAGGCTGTGCCGTGCCCCCTGGAGGTCTAAAGGATGACCATTAGTTGTGGTTCTCGCCCCGGGACTTGGGTCAGAGTACAGCCCAAGTGGAGCACTTGCGTCGGACTAGGGAGGCTGTGCCGGGCCCCCTGGAGGTCTAAAGGATGACCAGTAGTTGTGGTTCTCGCCCCGGGCCGTGGGTCTGAGTATGGCCCAAGTGGGACACTTGTGTCGGACTAGGGAGGCTCTGCCGTGCCCCCTTGAGGTCTAAAGGATGACCAGTAGTTGTGGTTCTCGCCCCGGGACTTGGGTCATAGTATAGCCCAAGTGGGACACTTGTGTCGGACTAGGGAGGCTCTGCCGTGCCCCCTTGAGGTCTAAAGGATGACCATGAGGTCAAAAGGATGACCAGTAGTTGTGGTTCTCGCCCCGGGACTTGGGTCAGAGTATGGCCCAAGTGGTGCACTTGTGTCGGTCTAGGGAGGCTGTGCCGGTCCCCCTGGAGGTCTAAAGGATGACCAGTAGTTGTGGTTCTCGCCCCGGGACTTGGGTCAGAGTATAGCCCAAGTGGAGCACTTGTGTCGGACTAGGGAGGCTGTGCCGGGCCCCCTGGAGGTCTAAAGGATGACCAGTAGTTGTGGTTCTCACCCCGGGTCGTGGGTCCGAGTCTGGCCCGAGTAGAGCACTTTGGTCGGCTACCGGGGGGTGTGCCGTGCCCCCTGGAGGTCTAAAGGATGACCAGTAGTTGTGGTTCTCGCCCCGGGACTTGGGTCAGAGTATAGCCCAAGTGGAGCACTTGTGTCGGCCTAGGGAGGCTGTGCCGGGCCCCCTGGAGATCTAAAGGATGACCATGAGGTCAAAAGGATGACCAGTAGTTGTGGTTCTCGCCCCGGGACTTGGGTCAGAGTATAGCCCAAGTGGAGCACTTGTGTCGGCCTAGGGAGGCTGTGCCGGGCCCCCTGGAGGTCTAAAGGATGACCAGTAGTTGTGGTTCTCGCACCGGGACTTGGGTCAGAGTACAGCCCAAGTGGAGCACTTGTGTCGGTCTAGGGAGGCTGTGCCGGGCCCCCTGGAGGTCTAAAGGATGACCAGTAGTTGTGGTTCTCGCCCCGGGCCGTGGGTCTGAGTATGGCCCAAGTGGGGCACTTGCGTCGGACTGGGGAGGCTCTGCCGCGCCCCCTGGAGGTCAAAAGGATGACCAGTAGTTGTGGTTCTCACCCCGGGTCGTGGGTCCGAGTCTGGCCCGAGTAGAGCACTTTGGTCGGCTACCGGGGGGTGTGCCGTGCCCCCTGGAGCCATGGGAGTGAGCTCCAGCAGACTGGTATTTTTCGGAGAACCAGGCCCACACTCCTCAGACTTTGTGCCCAGGGACAGGCCACCAAAATCGGCCGCGGCTCGTGCACTTTGCCCCTGCGTTTCTCCCAGAACCAGAGCCGGAAAAATCCCAAAATTGATGCCCAGAGATAGTCGACTCTGCCTGGAATAGATTGCCACCCAAACCCGCCAACTCACGCTGGTTTTCCGATGGCCTCACCTACTAACCCGAGCATGGTCATCGCTCGCACCTTCCAAAACCTCCAGGGGCGCAGGCACTTTTCATTTACTGGCCATAAGGCCGACCGCCTTAAGCGTTAAGCGATAAGCGAAAGGCTTAGTTTGGACTTAGTTTTTGGAGCGACGAGGTCGCCGTTTTGTCAATTCTGAACCGATTTTCACGCGGTTTTCGACTGCCTGCGCCTGGGGAGCCGCCCAGAAGCCCCAGGCAGTGTTCTGGGTGGACTTCCGGACCGGTCCGGACCCGGTACCGGCCGGGGGAACCGCACCACGCCTCTCGGGCGTTTCTACACCGATTTTCGCGGGGTTTTCGACTGCATAGACGGGGCCACCTGCTGCAGGGCCCGAGGGAGGGCCTTACTGAGCTGGGTCCGACGCAGGGCCCGGTTCCTGGAGCCCGCTGGGGGGGGGGGGGGGTTCTCTAAGGCTCACGGCGGGCTGCTGAGGGGCCGGATCGGATGCAGACAGGCGCTCCTCTGCCCAGGTCTTTGCTCCCCTGCCCCACTAGGAATGGAAGACACACTGCCAACAGCTTCTGGAGGGTGATGGGCCCTGCTGCAGACCAGGTCCGACCCAGGTTTCAGCTATCCCACCCCGCAGGGACTTAAAGACACACTGCCATCAGCTTCTGGAGGCTGCTGAGCTCTACTATAGAGCAGGTCCGACCCAGGTTTCAGCTCCTGCAGCCCACTAGGACTTAAACACACACTGCCATCAGCGTCTGGATGGTGATGGGCCCTGCTGCAGACCAGGTCCGACCCAGGTTTCAGCTATCCCACCCCGCAGGGACTTAAAGACACACTGCCATCAGCTTCTGGAGGCTGCTGAGCTCTACTATAGAGCAGGTCCGACCCAGGTTTCAGCTCCTGCAGCCCACTAGGACTTAAACACACACTGCCATCAGCGTCTGGATGGTGATGGGCCCTGCTGCAGACCAGGTCCGACCCAGGTATCAGCTCCTGCACCCCGCAGGGAATTGAAGACACACTGCCATCAGCTTCTGGAGGCTGCTGAGCTCTGCTATAGACCAGGTCCGACCCAGGTTTCAGCTCCTGCACCCCGCAGGGAACTAAACACACACTGCCATCTGCAACTGGAGGCTGCTGAGCCCTGCTGCAGACCAGGTCCGACCCAGGTTATGGCTCTCCCACCCCCCTGGGACTTAAACACACACAGCCATCAGCTTCTGGATGGTGATGGGCCCTGCTGCAGACCAGGTCCGACCCAGGTTTCAGCTCCTCAACCCCGCAGGGACTTAAACCCACACCGCCATCAGCTTCTGGAGGGTGATGGGCCCTGCTGCGGGCCAGGTCCGACCCAGGTTTCAGCTCTCCCACCCCGCAGGGACTTAAACACACACAGCCATCAGCTTCTGGGGGCTGCTGAGCCCTGCTGCAGACCAGGTCCGACCCAGGTTTCAGCTCTCCCACCCCGCAGGGTCTTTAACACACACACTGCCATCAGCTGCTGGAGGCTGCTGAGCTCCGCTATAGACCAGGTCCGACCCAGGTTTCTGCTCCTGCACCCCGCAGGGAATGAAAGACACACTGCCATCAGCTTCTGGAGGCTGCTGAGCCCTGCTGCAGACCAGGTCCGACCCAGGTATCGGCTCTCCAACCAGGCAGAGACTTAAACACACACACACACACACACACTGCCATCAGCTTCTGGGGGCTGCTGAGCTCTGCTGTAGACCGGGTCCGACCCAGGTTTCTGCTCCTCCACCCCGCAGGGAACACACACTGCCACCAGCTTCTGGAGGGTGATGGGCCCTGCTTTAGACCAGGTCTGACCCGGGATATAGCTCTCCCACCCCGCAGGGACTTAAACACTCCTGCCATCAGCTGCTGGAGGCTGCCGAGCTCTGCTGCAGACCAGGTCCCACCCAGGTTTCTGCTCCTGCACCCCGCAGGGACTTAAACACACACTGCCACCAGCTTCTGGAGGGTGATGGGCCCTGCTGTGGACCAGGTCCGACCCGGATATCAGCTCTCCCACCAGGCAGGGACTTAAACACACACTGCAATCAGCTGCTGGAGGCTGCTGAGCTCTACTATAGACCAGGTCCGACCCAGGTTTCAGCTCTCCCACCAGGCAGTGACTTAAAGACACACTGCCATCAGCTGCTGGAGGCTGCTGAGCTCTTCTATAGACCAGGTCCGACCCAGGTTTCAGCTCTCACACCAGGCAGGGACTTAAACACACACTGCCATCAGCTGCTGGAGGCTGCTGAGCTCTGCTATAGACCAGGTCCGACCCAGGTTTCAGCTCTCCCACCAGGCAGGGACTTAAAGACACACTGCCATCAGCTGCTGGAGGCTGCCGAGCCCTGCTGCAGACCATGTCCGACCCAGGTTTCAGCTCTCCCACCAGGCAGGGACTTAGAGGCACGCTGCCATCAGCTTCTGGAGGCTGCTGAGCTCTGCCATAGACCAGGTCCGACCGAGGTTTCAGCTCTCCCACCCCGCAGGGACTTAAACACACACTGCCATCAGCTGCTGGAGGCTGCTGAGCTCTGCTATAGACCAGGTCCGACCCGGGATATAGCTCTCCCACCCCGCAGGGACTTAAACACACACTGCCATCAGCTGCTGGAGGCTGCTGAGCTCTTCTATAGACCAGGTCCGACCCAGGTTTCAGCTCTCCCACCCCGCAGGGACTTGAACACACACTGCCATCAGCTTCTGGAGGCTGCTGAGCTCTGCTATAGACCAGGTCCGACCCAGGTTTCTGCTCCTCCACCCCGCAGGGAATTAAAGACACACTGCCATCAGCTTCTGGATGGTGATGGGCCCTGCTGCAGACCAAGTCCGACCCGGGTTACAGCTCTCCCACCAGGCAGGGAATTAAACACACACTGCCATCAGCTGCTGGAGGCTGCTGAGCTCCGCTATAGACCAGGTCCGACCCGGGTTCCTGCTCCTGCACCCCGCAGGGACCAAAACACACACACTGCCATCAGCTTCTGGAGGCTGCTGAGCTCTTCTATAGACCAGGTCCGACCCAGGTTTCAGCTCTCCCACCAGGCAGGGACTTAAACACACACTGCCATCACCTTCTGCTGGCTGCTGAGCTCTGCTGCAGACCAGGTCCGACCCAGGTTTCAGCTCCTGCACCCCGCAGGGAACTAAACACACACTGCCGTCACCTTCTGCTGGCTGCTGAGCCCTGCTGCAGACCAGGTCCGACCCAGGTTTCAGCTCCTGCACCCCGCAGTGGATTAAAGACACACTGCCATCAGGTTCTGGAGGCTGCTGAGCTCTGCTGCAGACCAGGTCCGACCCAGGTTATGGCTCTCCCACCCCGCAGGGACTTAAACACACACCGCCGTCAGCTTCTGGATGGTGATGGGCCCTGCTGCAGACCAGGTCCGACCCACGTTTCAGCTCTCCCACCCCGCAGGGGATGAAACACACACTGCCATCAGCTTCTGGAGGCTGCTGAGCTCTGCTAAAGACCAGGTCCGACCCAGCTTTCAGCTCTCCCACCAGGCAGGGAGTTAAAGACACACTGTCATCGGCTTCTGGAGGGTGCTGAGCCCTGCTGCACACCAAGTCTGACCCAGGTTTCAGCTCATCCACCCCGCAGGGACCTAAACACACACTGCCATCAGCTTCTGAGTGGTAATGGGCCCTGCTGCAGACCAGGTCCGACCCAGGTTTCAGCTCCTCCACCCCGCCATCACCAGCTGGAGGCTGGCTGCTGCTCCTGCACCCTGCCATCAGCTGCTGGAGGCTTCTGTTCCTCCACCCCGCCATCAGCAGCTGGAGGCTGGCTGCTGGAGGCTGGCTGCTGCTCCTCCACCCCGCCATCACCAGCTGGAGGCTGGTTGCAGCTCCTGCACCCCGCCATCAGCTGCTGGAGGCTGCCTGCAGCCCCTGCACCCCGCCATCAGCTGCTGGAGGCTGGCTGCAGCTCCTGCACACCGCCATCAGCTGCTGGAGGCTGCCTGCAGCTCCTGCACCCCGCCATCAGCTGCTGGAGGCTGGCTGCTGCTCCTGCACCCCGCCAGCAGCTGCTGGAGGCTGGCTGCTGCTCCTCCACCCAACCATCAGCTGCTGGACGCTGGCTGCTGCTCCTGCACCCCGCCATCAGCTGCTGGAGGCTGGCTGCTGCTCCTCCACCACCCAACCATCAGCTGCTGGACGCTGGCTGCAGCTCCTCCACCCCGCCATCAGCTGCTGGTGGCTGGCTGCAGCTCCTTCACCCCGCCATCAGCTGCTGGTGGCTGGCTGCAGCTCCTTCACCCCGCCATCACCAGCTGGAGGCTGGCTGCTGCTCCTGCACCCCGCCATCAGCTGCTGGAGGCTGCCTGCAGCTCCTGCGCCCCGCCATCAGCTGCTGGAGGCTGGCTGCTGCTCCTGCACCCTGCCATCAGCTGTTCGAGGCTGGCTGCAGCTCCTCCACCCCACCATCACCAGCTGGAGGCTGGTTGCAGCTCCTGCACCCCGTCATCAGCAGCTGGAGGCTGCCTGCTGCTCCTGCACCCCGCCATCAGCTGCTGGAGGCTGCCTGCAGCTCCTGCACCCCGCCATCATTTGCTGGAGGCTGGCTGCAGCTCCTGCAACCCGCCATCAGCTGCTGGAGGCTGGCTGCTGCTCCTCCACCCCACCATGACCTGCTGGAGGCTGGCTGCAGCTCCTTCACACCGCCATCAGCTGATGGATGCTGGCTGAACGCTGGAGGCTGGCTGCTGCTCCCACACACCGCCATCAGCTCCTGGAGGCTGGCTGGCTGCTGGAGGCTGTCTGCTGCTGCTCCTCCACCCCGCCATCACCAGCTGGAGGCTGGCTGCTGGAGGCTGGCTGCAGCTCCTGCACCCCACCATCAGCTGCTGGAGGCTGGCTTCTGCTCCTCCACCCCGCCATCAGCTGCTGGGGGCTGGCTGCTGGAGGCTGGCTGCAGCTCCTCCACCCCGCCATCACCAGCTGGAGGCTGGTTGCAGCTCCTGCACCCCGCCATCAGCTGCTGGAGGCTGCCTGCTGCTCCTGCACCCCGCCATCAGCTGCTGGAGGCTGCCTGCACCTCCTGCACCCCGCCATCAGCTGCTGGAGGCTGGCTTCTGCTCCTCCACCCCGCCATCAGCTGATGGAGGCTGCCTGCTTCTCCACCCCGCCATCACTAGCTGGAGGCTGGCTGCTGGAGGCTGGCTGCAGCTCCTCCACCCCGCCATCAGCTGCTGGAGGCTGCCTGCAGCTCCTGCACCCCGCCATCACCAGCTGGAGGCTGGCTTCTGCTCCTCCACCCCGCCATCAGCTGATGGAGGCTGCCTGCTTCTCCACCCCGCCATCACTAGCTGGAGGCTGGCTGCTGGAGGCTGGCTGCAGCTCCTCCACCCCGCCATCAGCTGCTGGAGGCTGGCTGCTGCTCCTGCACCCCGCCATCAGCTGCTGGAGGCTGGCTGCTGCTCCTCCACCCAACCATCAGCTGCTGGACGCTGGCTGCAGCTCCTCCACCCCACCATCAGCTGCT
>NW_027223191.1:0-5000 GCF_043380555.1 Nothobranchius furzeri | reverse complement strand
GTATAGCCCAAGTGGAGCACTTGTGTCGGACTAGGGAGGCTGTGCCGTGCCCCCTGGAGGTCTAAAGGATGACCAGTAGTTGTGGTTCTCGCCCCGGGACTTGGGTCATAGTATAGCCCAAGTGGAGCACTTGGGTCGGACTAGGGAGGCTGTGTCGTGCCCCCTGGAGGTCTAAAGGATGACCAGTAGTTGTGGTTCTCGCCCCGGGACTTGGGTCAGAGAATAGCCCAAGTGGGACACTTGTGTCGGACTAGGGAGGCTCTGCCGTGCCCCCTGGAGGTCTAAAGGATGACCAGTAGTTGTGGTTCTCGCCCCGGGACTTGGGTCATAGTATAGCCCAAGTGGAGCACTTGGGTCGGACTAGGGAGGCTGTGTCGTGCCCCCTGGAGGTCTAAAGGATGACCAGTAGTTGTGGTTCTCGCCCCGGGACTTGGGTCAGAGAATAGCCCAAGTGGGACACTTGTGTCGGACTAGGGAGGCTCTGCCGTGCCCCCTGGAGGTCTAAAGGATGACCAGTAGTTGTGGTTCTCGCCCCGGGACTTGGGTCAGAGTATAGCCCAAGTGGAGCACTTGTGTCGGACTAGGGAGGCTGTGCCGTGCCCCCTGGAGGTCTAAAGGATGACCATTAGTTGTGGTTCTCGCCCCGGGACTTGGGTCAGAGTACAGCCCAAGTGGAGCACTTGCGTCGGACTAGGGAGGCTGTGCCGGGCCCCTGGAGGTCTAAAGGATGACCAGTAGTTGTGGTTCTCGCCCCGGGCCGTGGGTCTGAGTATGGCCCAAGTGGGACACTTGTGTCGGACTAGGGAGGCTCTGCCGTGCCCCCTTGAGGTCTAAAGGATGACCAGTAGTTGTGGTTCTCGCCCCGGGACTTGGGTCATAGTATAGCCCAAGTGGGACACTTGTGTCGGACTAGGGAGGCTCTGCCGTGCCCCCTTGAGGTCTAAAGGATGACCATGAGGTCAAAAGGATGACCAGTAGTTGTGGTTCTCGCCCCGGGACTTGGGTCAGAGTATGGCCCAAGTGGTGCACTTGTGTCGGTCTAGGGAGGCTGTGCCGGTCCCCCTGGAGGTCTAAAGGATGACCAGTAGTTGTGGTTCTCGCCCCGGGACTTGGGTCAGAGTATAGCCCAAGTGGAGCACTTGTGTCGGACTAGGGAGGCTGTGCCGGGCCCCCTGGAGGTCTAAAGGATGACCAGTAGTTGTGGTTCTCACCCCGGGTCGTGGGTCCGAGTCTGGCCCGAGTAGAGCACTTTGGTCGGCTACCGGGGGGTGTGCCGTGCCCCCTGGAGGTCTAAAGGATGACCAGTAGTTGTGGTTCTCGCCCCGGGACTTGGGTCAGAGTATAGCCCAAGTGGAGCACTTGTGTCGGCCTAGGGAGGCTGTGCCGGGCCCCCTGGAGATCTAAAGGATGACCATGAGGTCAAAAGGATGACCAGTAGTTGTGGTTCTCGCCCCGGGACTTGGGTCAGAGTATAGCCCAAGTGGAGCACTTGTGTCGGCCTAGGGAGGCTGTGCCGGGCCCCCTGGAGGTCTAAAGGATGACCAGTAGTTGTGGTTCTCGCACCGGGACTTGGGTCAGAGTACAGCCCAAGTGGAGCACTTGTGTCGGTCTAGGGAGGCTGTGCCGGGCCCCCTGGAGGTCTAAAGGATGACCATGAGGTCAAAAGGATGACCAGTAGTTGTGGTTCTCGCCCCGGGACTTGGGTCAGAGTATAGCCCAAGTGGAGCACTTGTGTCGGACTAGGGAGGCTGTGCCGTGCCCCCTGGAGGTCTAAAGGATGACCAGTAGTTGTGGTTCTCGCCCCGGGACTTGGGTCAGAGTATAGCCCAAGTGGAGCACTTGTGTCGGCCTAGGGAGGCTGTGCCGGGCCCCCTGGAGGTCTAAAGGATGACCATGAGGTCAAAAGGATGACCAGTAGTTTGGTTCTCGCCCCGGGACTTGGGTCAGAGTATAGCCCAAGTGGAGCACTTGTGTCGGACTAGGGAGGCTGTGCCGTGCCCCCTGGAGGTCTAAAGGATGACCAGTAGTTGTGGTTCTCGCCCCGGGACTTGGGTCAGAGTATAGCCCAAGTGGAGCACTTGTGTCGGACTAGGGAGGCTGTGCCGTGCCCCCTGGAGGTCTAAAGGATGACCAGTAGTTGTGGTTCTCGCCCCGGGACTTGGGTCATAGTATAGCCCAAGTGGAGCACTTGGGTCGGACTAGGGAGGCTGTGTCGTGCCCCCTGGAGGTCTAAAGGATGACCAGTAGTTGTGGTTCTCGCCCCGGGACTTGGGTCAGAGAATAGCCCAAGTGGGACACTTGTGTCGGACTAGGGAGGCTCTGCCGTGCCCCCTGGAGGTCTAAAGGATGACCAGTAGTTGTGGTTCTCGCCCCGGGACTTGGGTCAGAGTATAGCCCAAGTGGAGCACTTGTGTCGGACTAGGGAGGCTGTGCCGTGCCCCCTGGAGGTCTAAAGGATGACCATTAGTTGTGGTTCTCGCCCCGGGACTTGGGTCAGAGTACAGCCCAAGTGGAGCACTTGCGTCGGACTAGGGAGGCTGTGCCGGGCCCCCTGGAGGTCTAAGGATGACCAGTAGTTGTGGTTCTCGCCCCGGGCCGTGGGTCTGAGTATGGCCCAAGTGGGACACTTGTGTCGGACTAGGGAGGCTCTGCCGTGCCCCCTTGAGGTCTAAAGGATGACCAGTAGTTGTGGTTCTCGCCCCGGGACTTGGGTCATAGTATAGCCCAAGTGGGACACTTGTGTCGGACTAGGGAGGCTCTGCCGTGCCCCCTTGAGGTCTAAAGGATGACCATGAGGTCAAAAGGATGACCAGTAGTTGTGGTTCTCGCCCCGGGACTTGGGTCAGAGTATGGCCCAAGTGGTGCACTTGTGTCGGTCTAGGAGGCTGTGCCGGTCCCCCTGGAGGTCTAAAGGATGACCAGTAGTTGTGGTTCTCGCCCGGGACTTGGGTCAGAGTATAGCCCAAGTGGAGCACTTGTGTCGACTAGGGAGGCTGTGCCGGGCCCCCTGGAGGTCTAAAGGATGACCAGTAGTTGTGGTTCTCACCCCGGGTCGTGGGTCCGAGTCTGGCCCGAGTAGAGCACTTTGGTCGGCTACCGGGGGGTGTGCCGTGCCCCCTGGAGGTCTAAAGGATGACCAGTAGTTGTGGTTCTCGCCCCGGGACTTGGGTCAGAGTATAGCCCAAGTGGAGCACTTGTGTCGGCCTAGGGAGGCTGTGCCGGGCCCCCTGGAGATCTAAAGGATGACCATGAGGTCAAAAGGATGACCAGTAGTTGTGGTTCTCGCCCCGGGACTTGGGTCAGAGTATAGCCCAAGTGGAGCACTTGTGTCGGCCTAGGAGGCTGTGCCGGGCCCCCTGGAGGTCTAAAGGATGACCAGTAGTTGTGGTTCTCGCACCGGGACTTGGGTCAGAGTACAGCCCAAGTGGAGCACTTGTGTCGGTCTAGGGAGGCTGTGCGGGCCCCTGGAGGTCTAAAGGATGACCAGTAGTTGTGGTTCTCGCCCCGGGCCGTGGGTCTGAGTATGGCCCAAGTGGGGCACTTGCGTCGGACTGGGGAGGCTCTGCCGCGCCCCTGGAGGTCAAAAGGATGACCAGTAGTTGTGGTTCTCACCCCGGGTCGTGGGTCCGAGTCTGGCCCGAGTAGAGCACTTTGGTCGGCTACCGGGGGGTGTGCCGTGCCCCCTGGAGCCATGGGAGTGAGCTCCAGCAGACTGGTATTTTTCGGAGAACCAGGCCCACACTCCTCAGACTTTGTGCCCAGGGACAGGCCACCAAAATCGGCCGCGGCTCGTGCACTTTGCCCCTGCGTTTCTCCCAGAACCAGAGCCGGAAAAATCCCAAAATTGATGCCCAGAGATAGTCGACTCTGCCTGGAATAGATTGCCACCCAAACCCGCCAACTCACGCTGGTTTTCCGATGGCCTCACCTACTAACCCGAGCATGGTCATCGCTCGCACCTTCCAAAACCTCCAGGGGCGCAGGCACTTTTCATTTACTGGCCATAAGGCCGACCGCCTTAAGCGTTAAGCGATAAGCGAAAGGCTTAGTTTGGACTTAGTTTTTGGAGCGACGAGGTCGCCGTTTTGTCAATTCTGAACCGATTTTCACGCGGTTTTCGACTGCCTGCGCCTGGGGAGCCGCCCAGAAGCCCCAGGCAGTGTTCTGGGTGGACTTCCGGACCGGTCCGGACCCGGTACCGGCCGGGGGAACCGCACCACGCCTCTCGGGCGTTTCTACACGATTTTCGCGGGGTTTTCGACTGCATAGACGGGGCCACCTGCTGCAGGGCCCGAGGGAGGGCCTTACTGAGCTGGGTCCGACGCAGGGCCCGGTTCCTGGAGCCCGCTGGGGGGGGGGGGGGGTTCTCTAAGGCTCACGGCGGGCTGCTGAGGGGCCGGATCGGATGCAGACAGGCGCTCCTCTGCCCAGGTCTTTGCTCCCCTGCCCCACTAGGAATGGAAGACACACTGCCAACAGCTTCTGGAGGGTGATGGGCCCTGCTGCAGACCAGGTCCGACCCAGGTTTCAGCTATCCCACCCCGCAGGGACTTAAAGACACACTGCCATCAGCTTCTGGAGGCTGCTGAGCTCTACTATAGAGCAGGTCCGACCCAGGTTTCAGCTCCTGCAGCCCACTAGGACTTAAACACACACTGCCATCAGCGTCTGGATGGTGATGGGCCCTGCTGCAGACCAGGTCCGACCCAGGTTTCAGCTATCCCACCCCGCAGGGACTTAAAGACACACTGCCATCAGCTTCTGGAGGCTGCTGAGCTCTACTATAGAGCAGGTCCGACCCAGGTTTCAGCTCCTGCAGCCCACTAGGACTTAAACACACACTGCCATCAGCGTCTGGATGGTGATGGGCCCTGCTGCAGACCAGGTCCGACCCAGGTATCAGCTCCTGCACCCCGCAGGGAATTGAAGACACACTGCCATCAGCTTCTGGAGGCTGCTGAGCTCTGCTATAGACCAGGTCCGACCCAGGTTTCAGCTCA
>NW_027223190.1:35000-45000 GCF_043380555.1 Nothobranchius furzeri | reverse complement strand
CCGGGCGGGCAGGCGGGGGCGACGGCCGCTGCAGCAAGGCAAACGGCCGCCTCCCAACCTCCCCGCCGGAGCCGCCCCGCTCGGCTCGGCTCCCACTCAAAGCATCATCTTGACCGGAGGGGTGAACGGACTCTCGGGCTCTCCTGAGAAGCACGTGCTCGCCGGAGGGCACCTCCGCGGATGGGCCGGCGGACGCGTTCGAAGGCGCGTCCCCGCCGCGGCGGGCTCCGTTTCTGGACCTCTGAGACGGACGGGGCGCCTCAGTCTCGTCACCCGGAGGCGGCCACGGTGCTGTGGAGGCAGGCGGCGGGGCGTCTGTCACCTTTGCGACCGTGCCTAGAGGCTGGCTTCGGGTTCGGAGGCGCCACCTTCCGCGCGCCGGTTCTCGGAACCGGGGCCGGCTGGAGCCCTCCGATGTGAAGCCCGGAATGCTGCTCGACGGTGGGAAGACATCTGCCAGTTCGCCCCTTACCCATCTCTGGTTCGACGATGAGCTTCCCTACTAACCCGAGCATGGTCATCGCTCGCACCTTCCAAAACCTCCAGGGGCGCAGGCACTTTTCGTTTACTTACCATAAGGCGGATCTCCTCAAGCCTTAAGCAACTAGCGCAGGCTCTCGGCAGCACTTTGAAAATTTTTCAGCCGAAATCTCGAACGTCTGGTAATCCCAAGGGGGGACTTTGAAATTTTTTCTGCACTCATGGTCATCCGACAGAGGGACTTTGAAAATTTTCCTGCACTCATGGTCATCCTACGAGGACACTTTGAAAATAAACACGACACTCTGGTCATCCTGTGGAGAGAGGACAAGAGGGTGGATCACGGTGGGACTGCCGTGACCCTAAGCTACTATTGAGGCATCAACCTGGGATGAGCTGGGGTCTGACATCCCCCTGTTGCCATGGAGGTCTAAAGGATGACCATTAGTTGTGGTTCTCGCCCCGGGACTTGGGTCAGAGTACAGCCGAAGTGGAGCACTTGTGTCGGACTAGGGAGGCTGTGCCGTGCCCCCTGGAGGTCTAAAGGATGACCAGTAGTTGTGGTTCTCGCCCCGGGACTTGGGTCAGAGTATAGCCCAAGTGGAGCACTTGTGTCGGCCTAGGGAGGCTGTGCCGGGCCCCCTGGAGGTCTAAAGGATGACCATGAGGTCAAAAGGATGACCAGTAGTTGTGGTTCTCGCCCCGGGACTTGGGTCAGAGTATAGCCCAAGTGGAGCACTTGTGTCGGACTAGGGAGGCTGTGCCGTGCCCCCTGGAGGTCTAAAGGATGACCAGTAGTTGTGGTTCTCGCCCCGGGACTTGGGTCAGAGTATAGCCCAAGTGGAGCACTTGTGTCGGACTAGGGAGGCTGTGCCGTGCCCCCTGGAGGTCTAAAGGATGACCAGTAGTTGTGGTTCTCGCCCCGGGACTTGGGTCATAGTATAGCCCAAGTGGAGCACTTGGGTCGGACTAGGGAGGCTGTGTCGTGCCCCCTGGAGGTCTAAAGGATGACCAGTAGTTGTGGTTCTCGCCCCGGGACTTGGGTCAGAGAATAGCCCAAGTGGGACACTTGTGTCGGACTAGGGAGGCTCTGCCGTGCCCCCTGGAGGTCTAAAGGATGACCAGTAGTTGTGGTTCTCGCCCCGGGACTTGGGTCAGAGTATAGCCCAAGTGGAGCACTTGTGTCGGACTAGGGAGGCTGTGCCGTGCCCCCTGGAGGTCTAAAGGATGACCATTAGTTGTGGTTCTCGCCCCGGGACTTGGGTCAGAGTACAGCCCAAGTGGAGCACTTGCGTCGGACTAGGGAGGCTGTGCCGGGCCCCCTGGAGGTCTAAAGGATGACCAGTAGTTGTGGTTCTCGCCCCGGGCCGTGGGTCTGAGTATGGCCCAAGTGGGACACTTGTGTCGGACTAGGGAGGCTCTGCCGTGCCCCCTTGAGGTCTAAAGGATGACCAGTAGTTGTGGTTCTCGCCCCGGGACTTGGGTCATAGTATAGCCCAAGTGGGACACTTGTGTCGGACTAGGGAGGCTCTGCCGTGCCCCCTTGAGGTCTAAAGGATGACCATGAGGTCAAAAGGATGACCAGTAGTTGTGGTTCTCGCCCCGGGACTTGGGTCAGAGTATGGCCCAAGTGGTGCACTTGTGTCGGTCTAGGGAGGCTGTGCCGGTCCCCCTGGAGGTCTAAAGGATGACCAGTAGTTGTGGTTCTCGCCCCGGGACTTGGGTCAGAGTATAGCCCAAGTGGAGCACTTGTGTCGGACTAGGGAGGCTGTGCCGGGCCCCCTGGAGGTCTAAAGGATGACCAGTAGTTGTGGTTCTCACCCCGGGTCGTGGGTCCGAGTCTGGCCCGAGTAGAGCACTTTGGTCGGCTACCGGGGGGTGTGCCGTGCCCCCTGGAGGTCTAAAGGATGACCAGTAGTTGTGGTTCTCGCCCCGGGACTTGGGTCAGAGTATAGCCCAAGTGGAGCACTTGTGTCGGCCTAGGGAGGCTGTGCCGGGCCCCCTGGAGATCTAAAGGATGACCATGAGGTCAAAAGGATGACCAGTAGTTGTGGTTCTCGCCCCGGGACTTGGGTCAGAGTATAGCCCAAGTGGAGCACTTGTGTCGGCCTAGGGAGGCTGTGCCGGGCCCCCTGGAGGTCTAAAGGATGACCAGTAGTTGTGGTTCTCGCACCGGGACTTGGGTCAGAGTACAGCCCAAGTGGAGCACTTGTGTCGGTCTAGGGAGGCTGTGCCGGGCCCCCTGGAGGTCTAAAGGATGACCAGTAGTTGTGGTTCTCGCCCCGGGCCGTGGGTCTGAGTATGGCCCAAGTGGGGCACTTGCGTCGGACTGGGGAGGCTCTGCCGCGCCCCCTGGAGGTCAAAAGGATGACCAGTAGTTGTGGTTCTCACCCCGGGTCGTGGGTCCGAGTCTGGCCCGAGTAGAGCACTTTGGTCGGCTACCGGGGGGTGTGCCGTGCCCCCTGGAGCCATGGGAGTGAGCTCCAGCAGACTGGTATTTTTCGGAGAACCAGGCCCACACTCCTCAGACTTTGTGCCCAGGGACAGGCCACCAAAATCGGCCGCGGCTCGTGCACTTTGCCCCTGCGTTTCTCCCAGAACCAGAGCCGGAAAAATCCCAAAATTGATGCCCAGAGATAGTCGACTCTGCCTGGAATAGATTGCCACCCAAACCCGCCAACTCACGCTGGTTTTCCGATGGCCTCACCTACTAACCCGAGCATGGTCATCGCTCGCACCTTCCAAAACCTCCAGGGGCGCAGGCACTTTTCATTTACTGGCCATAAGGCCGACCGCCTTAAGCGTTAAGCGATAAGCGAAAGGCTTAGTTTGGACTTAGTTTTTGGAGCGACGAGGTCGCCGTTTTGTCAATTCTGAACCGATTTTCACGCGGTTTTCGACTGCCTGCGCCTGGGGAGCCGCCCAGAAGCCCCAGGCAGTGTTCTGGGTGGACTTCCGGACCGGTCCGGACCCGGTACCGGCCGGGGGAACCGCACCACGCCTCTCGGGCGTTTCTACACCGATTTTCGCGGGGTTTTCGACTGCATAGACGGGGCCACCTGCTGCAGGGCCCGAGGGAGGGCCTTACTGAGCTGGGTCCGACGCAGGGCCCGGTTCCTGGAGCCCGCTGGGGGGGGGGGGGGGGTTCTCTAAGGCTCACGGCGGGCTGCTGAGGGGCCGGATCGGATGCAGACAGGCGCTCCTCTGCCCAGGTCTTTGCTCCCCTGCCCCACTAGGAATGGAAGACACACTGCCAACAGCTTCTGGAGGGTGATGGGCCCTGCTGCAGACCAGGTCCGACCCAGGTTTCAGCTATCCCACCCCGCAGGGACTTAAAGACACACTGCCATCAGCTTCTGGAGGCTGCTGAGCTCTACTATAGAGCAGGTCCGACCCAGGTTTCAGCTCCTGCAGCCCACTAGGACTTAAACACACACTGCCATCAGCGTCTGGATGGTGATGGGCCCTGCTGCAGACCAGGTCCGACCCAGGTTTCAGCTATCCCACCCCGCAGGGACTTAAAGACACACTGCCATCAGCTTCTGGAGGCTGCTGAGCTCTACTATAGAGCAGGTCCGACCCAGGTTTCAGCTCCTGCAGCCCACTAGGACTTAAACACACACTGCCATCAGCGTCTGGATGGTGATGGGCCCTGCTGCAGACCAGGTCCGACCCAGGTATCAGCTCCTGCACCCCGCAGGGAATTGAAGACACACTGCCATCAGCTTCTGGAGGCTGCTGAGCTCTGCTATAGACCAGGTCCGACCCAGGTTTCAGCTCCTGCACCCCGCAGGGAACTAAACACACACTGCCATCTGCAACTGGAGGCTGCTGAGCCCTGCTGCAGACCAGGTCCGACCCAGGTTATGGCTCTCCCACCCCCCTGGGACTTAAACACACACAGCCATCAGCTTCTGGATGGTGATGGGCCCTGCTGCAGACCAGGTCCGACCCAGGTTTCAGCTCCTCAACCCCGCAGGGACTTAAACCCACACCGCCATCAGCTTCTGGAGGGTGATGGGCCCTGCTGCGGGCCAGGTCCGACCCAGGTTTCAGCTCTCCCACCCCGCAGGGACTTAAACACACACAGCCATCAGCTTCTGGGGGCTGCTGAGCCCTGCTGCAGACCAGGTCCGACCCAGGTTTCAGCTCTCCCACCCCGCAGGGTCTTTAACACACACACTGCCATCAGCTGCTGGAGGCTGCTGAGCTCCGCTATAGACCAGGTCCGACCCAGGTTTCTGCTCCTGCACCCCGCAGGGAATGAAAGACACACTGCCATCAGCTTCTGGAGGCTGCTGAGCCCTGCTGCAGACCAGGTCCGACCCAGGTATCGGCTCTCCAACCAGGCAGAGACTTAAACACACACACACACACACACACTGCCATCAGCTTCTGGGGGCTGCTGAGCTCTGCTGTAGACCGGGTCCGACCCAGGTTTCTGCTCCTCCACCCCGCAGGGACTTAAACACACACTGCCACCAGCTTCTGGAGGGTGATGGGCCCTGCTTTAGACCAGGTCTGACCCGGGATATAGCTCTCCCACCCCGCAGGGACTTAAACACTCACTGCCATCAGCTGCTGGAGGCTGCCGAGCTCTGCTGCAGACCAGGTCCCACCCAGGTTTCTGCTCCTGCACCCCGCAGGGACTTAAACACACACTGCCACCAGCTTCTGGAGGGTGATGGGCCCTGCTGTGGACCAGGTCCGACCCGGATATCAGCTCTCCCACCAGGCAGGGACTTAAACACACACTGCAATCAGCTGCTGGAGGCTGCTGAGCTCTACTATAGACCAGGTCCGACCCAGGTTTCAGCTCTCCCACCAGGCAGTGACTTAAAGACACACTGCCATCAGCTGCTGGAGGCTGCTGAGCTCTTCTATAGACCAGGTCCGACCCAGGTTTCAGCTCTCACACCAGGCAGGGACTTAAACACACACTGCCATCAGCTGCTGGAGGCTGCTGAGCTCTGCTATAGACCAGGTCCGACCCAGGTTTCAGCTCTCCCACCAGGCAGGGACTTAAAGACACACTGCCATCAGCTGCTGGAGGCTGCCGAGCCCTGCTGCAGACCATGTCCGACCCAGGTTTCAGCTCTCCCACCAGGCAGGGACTTAGAGGCACGCTGCCATCAGCTTCTGGAGGCTGCTGAGCTCTGCCATAGACCAGGTCCGACCGAGGTTTCAGCTCTCCCACCCCGCAGGGACTTAAACACACACTGCCATCAGCTGCTGGAGGCTGCTGAGCTCTGCTATAGACCAGGTCCGACCCGGGATATAGCTCTCCCACCCCGCAGGGACTTAAACACACACTGCCATCAGCTGCTGGAGGCTGCTGAGCTCTTCTATAGACCAGGTCCGACCCAGGTTTCAGCTCTCCCACCCCGCAGGGACTTGAACACACACTGCCATCAGCTTCTGGAGGCTGCTGAGCTCTGCTATAGACCAGGTCCGACCCAGGTTTCTGCTCCTCCACCCCGCAGGGAATTAAAGACACACTGCCATCAGCTTCTGGATGGTGATGGGCCCTGCTGCAGACCAAGTCCGACCCGGGTTACAGCTCTCCCACCAGGCAGGGAATTAAACACACACTGCCATCAGCTGCTGGAGGCTGCTGAGCTCCGCTATAGACCAGGTCCGACCCGGGTTCCTGCTCCTGCACCCCGCAGGGACCAAAACACACACACTGCCATCAGCTTCTGGAGGCTGCTGAGCTCTTCTATAGACCAGGTCCGACCCAGGTTTCAGCTCTCCCACCAGGCAGGGACTTAAACACACACTGCCATCACCTTCTGCTGGCTGCTGAGCTCTGCTGCAGACCAGGTCCGACCCAGGTTTCAGCTCCTGCACCCCGCAGGGAACTAAACACACACTGCCGTCACCTTCTGCTGGCTGCTGAGCCCTGCTGCAGACCAGGTCCGACCCAGGTTTCAGCTCCTGCACCCCGCAGTGGATTAAAGACACACTGCCATCAGGTTCTGGAGGCTGCTGAGCTCTGCTGCAGACCAGGTCCGACCCAGGTTATGGCTCTCCCACCCCGCAGGGACTTAAACACACACCGCCGTCAGCTTCTGGATGGTGATGGGCCCTGCTGCAGACCAGGTCCGACCCACGTTTCAGCTCTCCCACCCCGCAGGGGATGAAACACACACTGCCATCAGCTTCTGGAGGCTGCTGAGCTCTGCTAAAGACCAGGTCCGACCCAGCTTTCAGCTCTCCCACCAGGCAGGGAGTTAAAGACACACTGTCATCGGCTTCTGGAGGGTGCTGAGCCCTGCTGCACACCAAGTCTGACCCAGGTTTCAGCTCATCCACCCCGCAGGGACCTAAACACACACTGCCATCAGCTTCTGAGTGGTAATGGGCCCTGCTGCAGACCAGGTCCGACCCAGGTTTCAGCTCCTCCACCCCGCCATCACCAGCTGGAGGCTGGCTGCTGCTCCTGCACCCTGCCATCAGCTGCTGGAGGCTTCTGTTCCTCCACCCCGCCATCAGCAGCTGGAGGCTGGCTGCTGGAGGCTGGCTGCTGCTCCTCCACCCCGCCATCACCAGCTGGAGGCTGGTTGCAGCTCCTGCACCCCGCCATCAGCTGCTGGAGGCTGCCTGCAGCCCCTGCACCCCGCCATCAGCTGCTGGAGGCTGGCTGCAGCTCCTGCACACCGCCATCAGCTGCTGGAGGCTGCCTGCAGCTCCTGCACCCCGCCATCAGCTGCTGGAGGCTGGCTGCTGCTCCTGCACCCCGCCAGCAGCTGCTGGAGGCTGGCTGCTGCTCCTCCACCCAACCATCAGCTGCTGGACGCTGGCTGCTGCTCCTGCACCCCGCCATCAGCTGCTGGAGGCTGGCTGCTGCTCCTCCACCACCCAACCATCAGCTGCTGGACGCTGGCTGCAGCTCCTCCACCCCGCCATCAGCTGCTGGTGGCTGGCTGCAGCTCCTTCACCCCGCCATCAGCTGCTGGTGGCTGGCTGCAGCTCCTTCACCCCGCCATCACCAGCTGGAGGCTGGCTGCTGCTCCTGCACCCCGCCATCAGCTGCTGGAGGCTGCCTGCAGCTCCTGCGCCCCGCCATCAGCTGCTGGAGGCTGGCTGCTGCTCCTGCACCCTGCCATCAGCTGTTCGAGGCTGGCTGCAGCTCCTCCACCCCACCATCACCAGCTGGAGGCTGGTTGCAGCTCCTGCACCCCGTCATCAGCAGCTGGAGGCTGCCTGCTGCTCCTGCACCCCGCCATCAGCTGCTGGAGGCTGCCTGCAGCTCCTGCACCCCGCCATCATTTGCTGGAGGCTGGCTGCAGCTCCTGCAACCCGCCATCAGCTGCTGGAGGCTGGCTGCTGCTCCTCCACCCCACCATGACCTGCTGGAGGCTGGCTGCAGCTCCTTCACACCGCCATCAGCTGATGGATGCTGGCTGAACGCTGGAGGCTGGCTGCTGCTCCCACACACCGCCATCAGCTCCTGGAGGCTGGCTGGCTGCTGGAGGCTGTCTGCTGCTGCTCCTCCACCCCGCCATCACCAGCTGGAGGCTGGCTGCTGGAGGCTGGCTGCAGCTCCTCTCCCCACCATCAGCTGCTGGAGGCTGGCTTCTGCTCCTCCACCCCGCCATCAGCTGCTGGGGGCTGGCTGCTGGAGGCTGGCTGCAGCTCCTCCACCCCGCCATCACCAGCTGGAGGCTGGTTGCAGCTCCTGCACCCCGCCATCAGCTGCTGGAGGCTGCCTGCTGCTCCTGCACCCCGCCATCAGCTGCTGGAGGCTGCCTGCACCTCCTGCACCCCGCCATCAGCTGCTGGAGGCTGGCTTCTGCTCCTCCACCCCGCCATCAGCTGATGGAGGCTGCCTGCTTCTCCACCCCGCCATCACTAGCTGGAGGCTGGCTGCTGGAGGCTGGCTGCAGCTCCTCCACCCCGCCATCAGCTGCTGGAGGCTGCCTGCAGCTCCTGCACCCCGCCATCACCAGCTGGAGGCTGGCTTCTGCTCCTCCACCCCGCCATCAGCTGATGGAGGCTGCCTGCTTCTCCACCCCGCCATCACTAGCTGGAGGCTGGCTGCTGGAGGCTGGCTGCAGCTCCTCCACCCCGCCATCAGCTGCTGGAGGCTGGCTGCTGCTCCTGCACCCCGCCATCAGCTGCTGGAGGCTGGCTGCTGCTCCTCCACCCAACCATCAGCTGCTGGACGCTGGCTGCAGCTCCTCCACCCCACCATCAGCTGCTGGACGCTGGCTGCAGCTCCTCCACCCCGCCATCAGCTGCTGGAGGCTGCCTGCAGCTCCTGCACCCCGCCATCAGCTGCTGGAGGCTGCCTGCAGCTCCTGCACCCCGCCATCACCAGCTGGAGGCTGGCTTCTGCTCCTCCACCCCGCCATCAGCTGATGGAGGCTGCCTGCTTCTCCACCCCGCCATCACTAGCTGGAGGCTGGCTGCTGGAGGCTGGCTGCTGCTCCTCCACCCAACCATCAGCTGCTGGACGCTGGCTGCAGCTCCTCCACCCCACCATCAGCTGCTGGACGCTGGCTGCAGCTCCTGCACCCCGCCATCAGCTGCTGGAGGCTGGCTTCTGCTCCTCCACCCCGCCATCAGCTGCTGGAGGCTGCCTGCTGCTCCTGCACCCCGCCATCAGCTGCTGGAGGCTGGCTGCTGCTCCTGCACCCCGCCATCAGCTGCTGGAGGCTGGCTGCTGGAGGCTGGCTGCAGCTCCTCCACCCCACCATCAGCTGCTGGACGCTGGCTGCAGCTCCTCCACCCCACCATCAGCTGCTGGACGCTGGCTGCAGCTCCTGCACCCCGCCATCAGCTGCTGGAGGCTGGCTTCTGCTCCTCCACCCCGCCATCAGCTGACGGAGGCTGCCTGCTTCTCCACCCCGCCATCACTAGCTGGAGGCTGGCTGCTGGAGGCTGGCTGCAGCTCCTCCACCCCACCATCAGCTGCTGGACGCTGGCTGCAGCTCCTGCACCCCGCCATCAGCTGCTGGAGGCTGGCTTCTGCTCCTCCACCCCGCCATCAGCTGACGGAGGCTGCCTGCTTCTCCACCCCGCCATCACTAGCTGGAGGCTGGCTGCTGGAGGCTGGCTGCAGCTCCTCCACCCCGCCATCAGCTGCTGGAGGCTGGCTGCTGCTCCTGCACCCCGCCATCAGCTGCTGGACGCTGGCTGCAGCTCCTCCACCCCGCCATCACCAGCTGGAGGCTGCCTGCTGCTCTTCCACCCCGCCATCAGCTGATGGACGCTGGCTGCAGCTCCTCCACCCCGCCATCAGCTGCTGGAGGCTGGCTGGCCGCTGGAGGCTGGCTGCTGCTCCCACACACCGCCATCAGCTGCTGGAGGCTGGCTGGCTGCTGGAGGCTGGCTGCTGCTGCTCCTCCTCCCCGCCATCACCAGCTGGAGGCTGGCTGCTGCTCCTACACCCCGCCATCAGCTGATGGAGGCTGCCTGCTCCTCCGCCCCGCCATCACCAGCTGGAGGCTGGCTGCTGGAGGCTGGCTGCAGCTCCTTCACCCCGCCATCACCAGCTGGAGGCTGGCTTCTGCTC
>NW_027223190.1:15000-22500 GCF_043380555.1 Nothobranchius furzeri | reverse complement strand
GATGACCAGTAGTTGTGGTTCTCGCACCGGGACTTGGGTCAGAGTACAGCCCAAGTGGAGCACTTGTGTCGGTCTAGGGAGGCTGTGCCGGGCCCCCTGGAGGTCTAAAGGATGACCAGTAGTTGTGGTTCTCGCCCCGGGCCGTGGGTCTGAGTATGGCCCAAGTGGGGCACTTGCGTCGGACTGGGGAGGCTCTGCCGCGCCCCCTGGAGGTCAAAAGGATGACCAGTAGTTGTGGTTCTCACCCCGGGTCGTGGGTCCGAGTCTGGCCCGAGTAGAGCACTTTGGTCGGCTACCGGGGGGTGTGCCGTGCCCCCTGGAGCCATGGGAGTGAGCTCCAGCAGACTGGTATTTTTCGGAGAACCAGGCCCACACTCCTCAGACTTTGTGCCCAGGGACAGGCCACCAAAATCGGCCGCGGCTCGTGCACTTTGCCCCTGCGTTTCTCCCAGAACCAGAGCCGGAAAAATCCCAAAATTGATGCCCAGAGATAGTCGACTCTGCCTGGAATAGATTGCCACCCAAACCCGCCAACTCACGCTGGTTTTCCGATGGCCTCACCTACTAACCCGAGCATGGTCATCGCTCGCACCTTCCAAAACCTCCAGGGGCGCAGGCACTTTTCATTTACTGGCCATAAGGCCGACCGCCTTAAGCGTTAAGCGATAAGCGAAAGGCTTAGTTTGGACTTAGTTTTTGGAGCGACGAGGTCGCCGTTTTGTCAATTCTGAACCGATTTTCACGCGGTTTTCGACTGCCTGCGCCTGGGGAGCCGCCCAGAAGCCCCAGGCAGTGTTCTGGGTGGACTTCCGGACCGGTCCGGACCCGGTACCGGCCGGGGGAACCGCACCACGCCTCTCGGGCGTTTCTACACCGATTTTCGCGGGGTTTTCGACTGCATAGACGGGGCCACCTGCTGCAGGGCCCGAGGGAGGGCCTTACTGAGCTGGGTCCGACGCAGGGCCCGGTTCCTGGAGCCCGCTGGGGGGGGGGGGGGTTCTCTAAGGCTCACGGCGGGCTGCTGAGGGGCCGGATCGGATGCAGACAGGCGCTCCTCTGCCCAGGTCTTTGCTCCCCTGCCCCACTAGGAATGGAAGACACACTGCCAACAGCTTCTGGAGGGTGATGGGCCCTGCTGCAGACCAGGTCCGACCCAGGTTTCAGCTATCCCACCCCGCAGGGACTTAAAGACACACTGCCATCAGCTTCTGGAGGCTGCTGAGCTCTACTATAGAGCAGGTCCGACCCAGGTTTCAGCTCCTGCAGCCCACTAGGACTTAAACACACACTGCCATCAGCGTCTGGATGGTGATGGGCCCTGCTGCAGACCAGGTCCGACCCAGGTTTCAGCTATCCCACCCCGCAGGGACTTAAAGACACACTGCCATCAGCTTCTGGAGGCTGCTGAGCTCTACTATAGAGCAGGTCCGACCCAGGTTTCAGCTCCTGCAGCCCACTAGGACTTAAACACACACTGCCATCAGCGTCTGGATGGTGATGGGCCCTGCTGCAGACCAGGTCCGACCCAGGTATCAGCTCCTGCACCCCGCAGGGAATTGAAGACACACTGCCATCAGCTTCTGGAGGCTGCTGAGCTCTGCTATAGACCAGGTCCGACCCAGGTTTCAGCTCCTGCACCCCGCAGGGAACTAAACACACACTGCCATCTGCAACTGGAGGCTGCTGAGCCCTGCTGCAGACCAGGTCCGACCCAGGTTATGGCTCTCCCACCCCCCTGGGACTTAAACACACACAGCCATCAGCTTCTGGATGGTGATGGGCCCTGCTGCAGACCAGGTCCGACCCAGGTTTCAGCTCCTCAACCCCGCAGGGACTTAAACCCACACCGCCATCAGCTTCTGGAGGGTGATGGGCCCTGCTGCGGGCCAGGTCCGACCCAGGTTTCAGCTCTCCCACCCCGCAGGGACTTAAACACACACAGCCATCAGCTTCTGGGGGCTGCTGAGCCCTGCTGCAGACCAGGTCCGACCCAGGTTTCAGCTCTCCCACCCCGCAGGGTCTTTAACACACACACTGCCATCAGCTGCTGGAGGCTGCTGAGCTCCGCTATAGACCAGGTCCGACCCAGGTTTCTGCTCCTGCACCCCGCAGGGAATGAAAGACACACTGCCATCAGCTTCTGGAGGCTGCTGAGCCCTGCTGCAGACCAGGTCCGACCCAGGTATCGGCTCTCCAACCAGGCAGAGACTTAAACACACACACACACACACACACTGCCATCAGCTTCTGGGGGCTGCTGAGCTCTGCTGTAGACCGGGTCCGACCCAGGTTTCTGCTCCTCCACCCCGCAGGGACTTAAACACACACTGCCACCAGCTTCTGGAGGGTGATGGGCCCTGCTTTAGACCAGGTCTGACCCGGGATATAGCTCTCCCACCCCGCAGGGACTTAAACACTCACTGCCATCAGCTGCTGGAGGCTGCCGAGCTCTGCTGCAGACCAGGTCCCACCCAGGTTTCTGCTCCTGCACCCCGCAGGGACTTAAACACACACTGCCACCAGCTTCTGGAGGGTGATGGGCCCTGCTGTGGACCAGGTCCGACCCGGATATCAGCTCTCCCACCAGGCAGGGACTTAAACACACACTGCAATCAGCTGCTGGAGGCTGCTGAGCTCTACTATAGACCAGGTCCGACCCAGGTTTCAGCTCTCCCACCAGGCAGTGACTTAAAGACACACTGCCATCAGCTGCTGGAGGCTGCTGAGCTCTTCTATAGACCAGGTCCGACCCAGGTTTCAGCTCTCACACCAGGCAGGGACTTAAACACACACTGCCATCAGCTGCTGGAGGCTGCTGAGCTCTGCTATAGACCAGGTCCGACCCAGGTTTCAGCTCTCCCACCAGGCAGGGACTTAAAGACACACTGCCATCAGCTGCTGGAGGCTGCCGAGCCCTGCTGCAGACCATGTCCGACCCAGGTTTCAGCTCTCCCACCAGGCAGGGACTTAGAGGCACGCTGCCATCAGCTTCTGGAGGCTGCTGAGCTCTGCCATAGACCAGGTCCGACCGAGGTTTCAGCTCTCCCACCCCGCAGGGACTTAAACACACACTGCCATCAGCTGCTGGAGGCTGCTGAGCTCTGCTATAGACCAGGTCCGACCCGGGATATAGCTCTCCCACCCCGCAGGGACTTAAACACACACTGCCATCAGCTGCTGGAGGCTGCTGAGCTCTTCTATAGACCAGGTCCGACCCAGGTTTCAGCTCTCCCACCCCGCAGGGACTTGAACACACACTGCCATCAGCTTCTGGAGGCTGCTGAGCTCTGCTATAGACCAGGTCCGACCCAGGTTTCTGCTCCTCCACCCCGCAGGGAATTAAAGACACACTGCCATCAGCTTCTGGATGGTGATGGGCCCTGCTGCAGACCAAGTCCGACCCGGGTTACAGCTCTCCCACCAGGCAGGGAATTAAACACACACTGCCATCAGCTGCTGGAGGCTGCTGAGCTCCGCTATAGACCAGGTCCGACCCGGGTTCCTGCTCCTGCACCCCGCAGGGACCAAAACACACACACTGCCATCAGCTTCTGGAGGCTGCTGAGCTCTTCTATAGACCAGGTCCGACCCAGGTTTCAGCTCTCCCACCAGGCAGGGACTTAAACACACACTGCCATCACCTTCTGCTGGCTGCTGAGCTCTGCTGCAGACCAGGTCCGACCCAGGTTTCAGCTCCTGCACCCCGCAGGGAACTAAACACACACTGCCGTCACCTTCTGCTGGCTGCTGAGCCCTGCTGCAGACCAGGTCCGACCCAGGTTTCAGCTCCTGCACCCCGCAGTGGATTAAAGACACACTGCCATCAGGTTCTGGAGGCTGCTGAGCTCTGCTGCAGACCAGGTCCGACCCAGGTTATGGCTCTCCCACCCCGCAGGGACTTAAACACACACCGCCGTCAGCTTCTGGATGGTGATGGGCCCTGCTGCAGACCAGGTCCGACCCACGTTTCAGCTCTCCCACCCCGCAGGGGATGAAACACACACTGCCATCAGCTTCTGGAGGCTGCTGAGCTCTGCTAAAGACCAGGTCCGACCCAGCTTTCAGCTCTCCCACCAGGCAGGGAGTTAAAGACACACTGTCATCGGCTTCTGGAGGGTGCTGAGCCCTGCTGCACACCAAGTCTGACCCAGGTTTCAGCTCATCCACCCCGCAGGGACCTAAACACACACTGCCATCAGCTTCTGAGTGGTAATGGGCCCTGCTGCAGACCAGGTCCGACCCAGGTTTCAGCTCCTCCACCCCGCCATCACCAGCTGGAGGCTGGCTGCTGCTCCTGCACCCTGCCATCAGCTGCTGGAGGCTTCTGTTCCTCCACCCCGCCATCAGCAGCTGGAGGCTGGCTGCTGGAGGCTGGCTGCTGCTCCTCCACCCCGCCATCACCAGCTGGAGGCTGGTTGCAGCTCCTGCACCCCGCCATCAGCTGCTGGAGGCTGCCTGCAGCCCCTGCACCCCGCCATCAGCTGCTGGAGGCTGGCTGCAGCTCCTGCACACCGCCATCAGCTGCTGGAGGCTGCCTGCAGCTCCTGCACCCCGCCATCAGCTGCTGGAGGCTGGCTGCTGCTCCTGCACCCCGCCAGCAGCTGCTGGAGGCTGGCTGCTGCTCCTCCACCCAACCATCAGCTGCTGGACGCTGGCTGCTGCTCCTGCACCCCGCCATCAGCTGCTGGAGGCTGGCTGCTGCTCCTCCACCACCCAACCATCAGCTGCTGGACGCTGGCTGCAGCTCCTCCACCCCGCCATCAGCTGCTGGTGGCTGGCTGCAGCTCCTTCACCCCGCCATCAGCTGCTGGTGGCTGGCTGCAGCTCCTTCACCCCGCCATCACCAGCTGGAGGCTGGCTGCTGCTCCTGCACCCCGCCATCAGCTGCTGGAGGCTGCCTGCAGCTCCTGCGCCCCGCCATCAGCTGCTGGAGGCTGGCTGCTGCTCCTGCACCCTGCCATCAGCTGTTCGAGGCTGGCTGCAGCTCCTCCACCCCACCATCACCAGCTGGAGGCTGGTTGCAGCTCCTGCACCCCGTCATCAGCAGCTGGAGGCTGCCTGCTGCTCCTGCACCCCGCCATCAGCTGCTGGAGGCTGCCTGCAGCTCCTGCACCCCGCCATCATTTGCTGGAGGCTGGCTGCAGCTCCTGCAACCCGCCATCAGCTGCTGGAGGCTGGCTGCTGCTCCTCCACCCCACCATGACCTGCTGGAGGCTGGCTGCAGCTCCTTCACACCGCCATCAGCTGATGGATGCTGGCTGAACGCTGGAGGCTGGCTGCTGCTCCCACACACCGCCATCAGCTCCTGGAGGCTGGCTGGCTGCTGGAGGCTGTCTGCTGCTGCTCCTCCACCCCGCCATCACCAGCTGGAGGCTGGCTGCTGGAGGCTGGCTGCAGCTCCTGCACCCCACCATCAGCTGCTGGAGGCTGGCTTCTGCTCCTCCACCCCGCCATCAGCTGCTGGGGGCTGGCTGCTGGAGGCTGGCTGCAGCTCCTCCACCCCGCCATCACCAGCTGGAGGCTGGTTGCAGCTCCTGCACCCCGCCATCAGCTGCTGGAGGCTGCCTGCTGCTCCTGCACCCCGCCATCAGCTGCTGGAGGCTGCCTGCACCTCCTGCACCCCGCCATCAGCTGCTGGAGGCTGGCTTCTGCTCCTCCACCCCGCCATCAGCTGATGGAGGCTGCCTGCTTCTCCACCCCGCCATCACTAGCTGGAGGCTGGCTGCTGGAGGCTGGCTGCAGCTCCTCCACCCCGCCATCAGCTGCTGGAGGCTGCCTGCAGCTCCTGCACCCCGCCATCACCAGCTGGAGGCTGGCTTCTGCTCCTCCACCCCGCCATCAGCTGATGGAGGCTGCCTGCTTCTCCACCCCGCCATCACTAGCTGGAGGCTGGCTGCTGGAGGCTGGCAGCAGCTCCTCCACCCCGCCATCAGCTGCTGGAGGCTGGCTTCTGCTCCTGCACCCCGCCATCAGCTGCTGGAGGCTGGCTGCTGCTCCTCCACCCAACCATCAGCTGCTGGACGCTGGCTGCAGCTCCTCCACCCCACCATCAGCTGCTGGACGCTGGCTGCAGCTCCTCCACCCCGCCATCAGCTGCTGGAGGCTGCCTGCAGCTCCTGCACCCCGCCATCAGCTGCTGGAGGCTGCCTGCAGCTCCTGCACCCCGCCATCACCAGCTGGAGGCTGGCTTCTGCTCCTCCACCCCGCCATCAGCTGATGGAGGCTGCCTGCTTCTCCACCCCGCCATCACTAGCTGGAGGCTGGCTGCTGGAGGCTGGCTGCTGCTCCTCCACCCAACCATCAGCTGCTGGACGCTGGCTGCAGCTCCTCCACCCCACCATCAGCTGCTGGACGCTGGCTGCAGCTCCTGCACCCCGCCATCAGCTGCTGGAGGCTGGCTTCTGCTCCTCCACCCCGCCATCAGCTGCTGGAGGCTGCCTGCTGCTCCTGCACCCCGCCATCAGCTGCTGGAGGCTGGCTGCTGCTCCTGCACCCCGCCATCAGCTGCTGGAGGCTGGCTGCTGGAGGCTGGCTGCAGCTCCTCCACCCCACCATCAGCTGCTGGACGCTGGCTGCAGCTCCTCCACCCCACCATCAGCTGCTGGACGCTGGCTGCAGCTCCTGCACCCCGCCATCAGCTGCTGGAGGCTGGCTTCTGCTCCTCCACCCCGCCATCAGCTGACGGAGGCTGCCTGCTTCTCCACCCCGCCATCACTAGCTGGAGGCTGGCTGCTGGAGGCTGGCTGCAGCTCCTCCACCCCACCATCAGCTGCTGGACGCTGGCTGCAGCTCCTGCACCCCGCCATCAGCTGCTGGAGGCTGGCTTCTGCTCCTCCACCCCGCCATCAGCTGACGGAGGCTGCCTGCTTCTCCACCCCGCCATCACTAGCTGGAGGCTGGCTGCTGGAGGCTGGCTGCAGCTCCTCCACCCCGCCATCAGCTGCTGGAGGCTGGCTGCTGCTCCTGCACCCCGCCATCAGCTGCTGGACGCTGGCTGCAGCTCCTCCACCCCGCCATCACCAGCTGGAGGCTGCCTGCTGCTCTTCCACCCCGCCATCAGCTGATGGACGCTGGCTGCAGCTCCTCCACCCCGCCATCAGCTGCTGGAGGCTGGCTGGCCGCTGGAGGCTGGCTGCTGCTCCCACACACCGCCATCAGCTGCTGGAGGCTGGCTGGCTGCTGGAGGCTGGCTGCTGCTGCTCCTCCTCCCCGCCATCACCAGCTGGAGGCTGGCTGCTGCTCCTACACCCCGCCATCAGCTGATGGAGGCTGCCTGCTCCTCCGCCCCGCCATCACCAGCTGGAGGCTGGCTGCTGGAGGCTGGCTGCAGCTCCTTCACCCCGCCATCACCAGCTGGAGGCTGGCTTCTGCTCCTGCACCCCGCCATCAGCTGCTGGAGGCTGGCTTCTGCTCCTCCACCCCGCCACCAGCTGCTGGAGGCTGGCTGCTGCTCCTGCACCCCGCCAGCAGCTGCTGGAGGCTGGCTGCTGCTCCTCCACC
>NW_027223190.1:0-2500 GCF_043380555.1 Nothobranchius furzeri | reverse complement strand
GGTTCTCGCCCCGGGACTTGGGTCAGAGTATAGCCCAAGTGGAGCACTTGTGTCGGCCTAGGGAGGCTGTGCCGGGCCCCCTGGAGGTCTAAAGGATGACCAGTAGTTGTGGTTCTCGCACCGGGACTTGGGTCAGAGTACAGCCCAAGTGGAGCACTTGTGTCGGTCTAGGGAGGCTGTGCCGGGCCCCCTGGAGGTCTAAAGGATGACCATGAGGTCAAAAGGATGACCAGTAGTTGTGGTTCTCGCCCCGGGACTTGGGTCAGAGTATAGCCCAAGTGGAGCACTTGTGTCGGACTAGGGAGGCTGTGCCGTGCCCCCTGGAGGTCTAAAGGATGACCAGTAGTTGTGGTTCTCGCCCCGGGACTTGGGTCAGAGTATAGCCCAAGTGGAGCACTTGTGTCGGCCTAGGGAGGCTGTGCCGGGCCCCCTGGAGGTCTAAAGGATGACCATGAGGTCAAAAGGATGACCAGTAGTTGTGGTTCTCGCCCCGGGACTTGGGTCAGAGTATAGCCCAAGTGGAGCACTTGTGTCGGACTAGGGAGGCTGTGCCGTGCCCCCTGGAGGTCTAAAGGATGACCAGTAGTTGTGGTTCTCGCCCCGGGACTTGGGTCAGAGTATAGCCCAAGTGGAGCACTTGTGTCGGACTAGGGAGGCTGTGCCGTGCCCCCTGGAGGTCTAAAGGATGACCAGTAGTTGTGGTTCTCGCCCCGGGACTTGGGTCATAGTATAGCCCAAGTGGAGCACTTGGGTCGGACTAGGGAGGCTGTGTCGTGCCCCCTGGAGGTCTAAAGGATGACCAGTAGTTGTGGTTCTCGCCCCGGGACTTGGGTCAGAGAATAGCCCAAGTGGGACACTTGTGTCGGACTAGGGAGGCTCTGCCGTGCCCCCTGGAGGTCTAAAGGATGACCAGTAGTTGTGGTTCTCGCCCGGGACTTGGGTCAGAGTATAGCCCAAGTGGAGCACTTGTGTCGGACTAGGGAGGCTGTGCCGTGCCCCCTGGAGGTCTAAAGGATGACCATTAGTTGTGGTTCTCGCCCCGGGACTTGGGTCAGAGTACAGCCCAAGTGGAGCACTTGCGTCGGACTAGGGAGGCTGTGCCGGGCCCCCTGGAGGTCTAAAGGATGACCAGTAGTTGTGGTTCTCGCCCCGGGCCGTGGGTCTGAGTATGGCCCAAGTGGGACACTTGTGTCGGACTAGGGAGGCTCTGCCGTGCCCCCTTGAGGTCTAAAGGATGACCAGTAGTTGTGGTTCTCGCCCCGGACTTGGGTCATAGTATAGCCCAAGTGGGACACTTGTGTCGGACTAGGGAGGCTCTGCCGTGCCCCCTTGAGGTCTAAAGGATGACCATGAGGTCAAAAGGATGACCAGTAGTTGTGGTTCTCGCCCCGGGACTTGGGTCAGAGTATGGCCCAAGTGGTGCACTTGTGTCGGTCTAGGGAGGCTGTGCCGGTCCCCCTGGAGGTCTAAAGGATGACCAGTAGTTGTGGTTCTCGCCCCGGGACTTGGGTCAGAGTATAGCCCAAGTGGAGCACTTGTGTCGGACTAGGGAGGCTGTGCCGGGCCCCCTGGAGGTCTAAAGGATGACCAGTAGTTGTGGTTCTCACCCCGGGTCGTGGGTCCGAGTCTGGCCCGAGTAGAGCACTTTGGTCGGCTACCGGGGGGTGTGCCGTGCCCCCTGGAGGTCTAAAGGATGACCAGTAGTTGTGGTTCTCGCCCCGGGACTTGGGTCAGAGTATAGCCCAAGTGGAGCACTTGTGTCGGCCTAGGGAGGCTGTGCCGGGCCCCCTGGAGATCTAAAGGATGACCATGAGGTCAAAAGGATGACCAGTAGTTGTGGTTCTCGCCCCGGGACTTGGGTCAGAGTATAGCCCAAGTGGAGCACTTGTGTCGGCCTAGGGAGGCTGTGCCGGGCCCCCTGGAGGTCTAAAGGATGACCAGTAGTTGTGGTTCTCGCACCGGGACTTGGGTCAGAGTACAGCCCAAGTGGAGCACTTGTGTCGGTCTAGGGAGGCTGTGCCGGGCCCCCTGGAGGTCTAAAGGATGACCATGAGGTCAAAAGGATGACCAGTAGTTGTGGTTCTCGCCCCGGGACTTGGGTCAGAGTATAGCCCAAGTGGAGCACTTGTGTCGGACTAGGGAGGCTGTGCCGTGCCCCCTGGAGGTCTAAAGGATGACCAGTAGTTGTGGTTCTCGCCCCGGGACTTGGGTCAGAGTATAGCCCAAGTGGAGCACTTGTGTCGGCCTAGGGAGGCTGTGCCGGGCCCCCTGGAGGTCTAAAGGATGACCATGAGGTCAAAAGGATGACCAGTAGTTGTGGTTCTCGCCCCGGGACTTGGGTCAGAGTATAGCCCAAGTGGAGCACTTGTGTCGGACTAGGGAGGCTGTGCCGTGCCCCCTGGAGGTCTAAAGGATGACCAGTAGTTGTGGTTCTCGCCCCGGGACTTGGGTCAGAGTATAGCCCAAGTGGAGCACTTGTGTCGGACTAGGGAGGCTGTGA
>NW_027223189.1:35000-46479 GCF_043380555.1 Nothobranchius furzeri | reverse complement strand
TCCCAGCAGCTGATGGCGGGGTGGAGGAGCAGAAGCCAGCCTCCAGCAGCTGATGGTGGGGTGCAGGAGCTGCAGCCAGCCTCCAGCAGCCAGCCTCCAGCTGGTGATGGCGGGGTGGAGGAGCAGCAGCAGACAGCCTCCAGCAGCCAGCCAGCCTCCAGGAGCTGATGGCGGTGTGTGGGAGCAGCAGCCAGCCTCCAGCGTTCAGCCAGCATCCATCAGCTGATGGCGGTGTGAAGGAGCTGCAGCCAGCCTCCAGCAGGTCATGGTGGGGTGGAGGAGCAGCAGCCAGCCTCCAGCAGCTGATGGCGGGTTGCAGGAGCTGCAGCCAGCCTCCAGCAAATGATGGCGGGGTGCAGGAGCTGCAGGCAGCCTCCAGCAGCTGATGGCGGGGTGCAGGAGCAGCAGGCAGCCTCCAGCTGCTGATGACGGGGTGCAGGAGCTGCAACCAGCCTCCAGCTGGTGATGGTGGGGTGGAGGAGCTGCAGCCAGCCTCGAACAGCTGATGGCAGGGTGCAGGAGCAGCAGCCAGCCTCCAGCAGCTGATGGCGGGGCGCAGGAGCTGCAGGCAGCCTCCAGCAGCTGATGGCGGGGTGCAGGAGCAGCAGCCAGCCTCCAGCTGGTGATGGCGGGGTGAAGGAGCTGCAGCCAGCCACCAGCAGCTGATGGCGGGGTGCAGGAGCTGCAGGCAGCCTCCAGCAGCTGATGGCGGGGTGCAGGAGCTGCAGGCAGCCTCCAGCAGCTGATGGCGGGGTGGAGGAGCTGCAGCCAGCGTCCAGCAGCTGATGGTGGGGTGGAGGAGCTGCAGCCAGCGTCCAGCAGCTGATGGTTGGGTGGAGGAGCAGCAGCCAGCCTCCAGCAGCTGATGGCGGGGTGCAGGAGCAGCAGCCAGCCTCCAGCAGCTGATGGCGGGGTGGAGGAGCTGCAGCCAGCCTCCAGCAGCCAGCCTCCAGCTAGTGATGGCGGGGTGGAGAAGCAGGCAGCCTCCATCAGCTGATGGCGGGGTGGAGGAGCAGAAGCCAGCCTCCAGCTGGTGATGGCGGGGTGCAGGAGCTGCAGGCAGCCTCCAGCAGCTGATGGCGGGGTGGAGGAGCTGCAGCCAGCCTCCAGCAGCCAGCCTCCAGCTAGTGATGGCGGGGTGGAGAAGCAGGCAGCCTCCATCAGCTGATGGCGGGGTGGAGGAGCAGAAGCCAGCCTCCAGCAGCTGATGGCGGGGTGCAGGAGGTGCAGGCAGCCTCCAGCAGCTGATGGCGGGGTGCAGGAGCAGCAGGCAGCCTCCAGCAGCTGATGGCGGGGTGCAGGAGCTGCAACCAGCCTCCAGCTGGTGATGGCGGGGTGGAGGAGCTGCAGCCAGCCTCCAGCAGCCAGCCCCCAGCAGCTGATGGCGGGGTGGAGGAGCAGAAGCCAGCCTCCAGCAGCTGATGGTGGGGTGCAGGAGCTGCAGCCAGCCTCCAGCAGCCAGCCTCCAGCTGGTGATGGCGGGGTGGAGGAGCAGCAGCAGACAGCCTCCAGCAGCCAGCCAGCCTCCAGGAGCTGATGGCGGTGTGTGGGAGCAGCAGCCAGCCTCCAGCGTTCAGCCAGCATCCATCAGCTGATGGCGGTGTGAAGGAGCTGCAGCCAGCCTCCAGCAGGTCATGGTGGGGTGGAGGAGCAGCAGCCAGCCTCCAGCAGCTGATGGCGGGTTGCAGGAGCTGCAGCCAGCCTCCAGCAAATGATGGCGGGGTGCAGGAGCTGCAGGCAGCCTCCAGCAGCTGATGGCGGGGTGCAGGAGCAGCAGGCAGCCTCCAGCTGCTGATGACGGGGTGCAGGAGCTGCAACCAGCCTCCAGCTGGTGATGGTGGGGTGGAGGAGCTGCAGCCAGCCTCGAACAGCTGATGGCAGGGTGCAGGAGCAGCAGCCAGCCTCCAGCAGCTGATGGCGGGGCGCAGGAGCTGCAGGCAGCCTCCAGCAGCTGATGGCGGGGTGCAGGAGCAGCAGCCAGCCTCCAGCTGGTGATGGCGGGGTGAAGGAGCTGCAGCCAGCCACCAGCAGCTGATGGCGGGGTGCAGGAGCTGCAGGCAGCCTCCAGCAGCTGATGGCGGGGTGCAGGAGCTGCAGGCAGCCTCCAGCAGCTGATGGCGGGGTGGAGGAGCTGCAGCCAGCGTCCAGCAGCTGATGGTGGGGTGGAGGAGCTGCAGCCAGCGTCCAGCAGCTGATGGTTGGGTGGAGGAGCAGCAGCCAGCCTCCAGCAGCTGATGGCGGGGTGCAGGAGCAGCAGCCAGCCTCCAGCAGCTGATGGCGGGGTGGAGGAGCTGCAGCCAGCCTCCAGCAGCCAGCCTCCAGCTAGTGATGGCGGGGTGGAGAAGCAGGCAGCCTCCATCAGCTGATGGCGGGGTGGAGGAGCAGAAGCCAGCCTCCAGCTGGTGATGGCGGGGTGCAGGAGCTGCAGGCAGCCTCCAGCAGCTGATGGCGGGGTGGAGGAGCTGCAGCCAGCCTCCAGCAGCCAGCCTCCAGCTAGTGATGGCGGGGTGGAGAAGCAGGCAGCCTCCATCAGCTGATGGCGGGGTGGAGGAGCAGAAGCCAGCCTCCAGCAGCTGATGGCGGGGTGCAGGAGGTGCAGGCAGCCTCCAGCAGCTGATGGCGGGGTGCAGGAGCAGCAGGCAGCCTCCAGCAGCTGATGGCGGGGTGCAGGAGCTGCAACCAGCCTCCAGCTGGTGATGGCGGGGTGGAGGAGCTGCAGCCAGCCTCCAGCAGCCAGCCCCCAGCAGCTGATGGCGGGGTGGAGGAGCAGAAGCCAGCCTCCAGCAGCTGATGGTGGGGTGCAGGAGCTGCAGCCAGCCTCCAGCAGCCAGCCTCCAGCTGGTGATGGCGGGGTGGAGGAGCAGCAGCAGACAGCCTCCAGCAGCCAGCCAGCCTCCAGGAGCTGATGGCGGTGTGTGGGAGCAGCAGCCAGCCTCCAGCGTTCAGCCAGCATCCATCAGCTGATGGCGGTGTGAAGGAGCTGCAGCCAGCCTCCAGCAGGTCATGGTGGGGTGGAGGAGCAGCAGCCAGCCTCCAGCAGCTGATGGCGGGTTGCAGGAGCTGCAGCCAGCCTCCAGCAAATGATGGCGGGGTGCAGGAGCTGCAGGCAGCCTCCAGCAGCTGATGGCGGGGTGCAGGAGCAGCAGGCAGCCTCCAGCTGCTGATGACGGGGTGCAGGAGCTGCAACCAGCCTCCAGCTGGTGATGGTGGGGTGGAGGAGCTGCAGCCAGCCTCGAACAGCTGATGGCAGGGTGCAGGAGCAGCAGCCAGCCTCCAGCAGCTGATGGCGGGGCGCAGGAGCTGCAGGCAGCCTCCAGCAGCTGATGGCGGGGTGCAGGAGCAGCAGCCAGCCTCCAGCTGGTGATGGCGGGGTGAAGGAGCTGCAGCCAGCCACCAGCAGCTGATGGCGGGGTGAAGGAGCTGCAGCCAGCCACCAGCAGCTGATGGCGGGGTGGAGGAGCTGCAGCCAGCGTCCAGCAGCTGATGGTTGGGTGGTGGAGGAGCAGCAGCCAGCCTCCAGCAGCTGATGGCGGGGTGCAGGAGCAGCAGCCAGCGTCCAGCAGCTGATGGTTGGGTGGAGGAGCAGCAGCCAGCCTCCAGCAGCTGCTGGCGGGGTGCAGGAGCAGCAGCCAGCCTCCAGCAGCTGATGGCGGGGTGCAGGAGCTGCAGGCAGCCTCCAGCAGCTGATGGCGGTGTGCAGGAGCTGCAGCCAGCCTCCAGCAGCTGATGGCGGGGTGCAGGGGCTGCAGGCAGCCTCCAGCAGCTGATGGCGGGGTGCAGGAGCTGCAACCAGCCTCCAGCTGGTGATGGCGGGGTGGAGGAGCAGCAGCCAGCCTCCAGCAGCCAGCCTCCAGCTGCTGATGGCGGGGTGGAGGAACAGAAGCCTCCAGCAGCTGATGGCAGGGTGCAGGAGCAGCAGCCAGCCTCCAGCTGGTGATGGCGGGGTGGAGGAGCTGAAACCTGGGTCGGACCTGGTCTGCAGCAGGGCCCATTACCACTCAGAAGCTGATGGCAGTGTGTGTTTAGGTCCCTGCGGGGTGGATGAGCTGAAACCTGGGTCAGACTTGGTGTGCAGCAGGGCTCAGCACCCTCCAGAAGCCGATGACAGTGTGTCTTTAACTCCCTGCCTGGTGGGAGAGCTGAAAGCTGGGTCGGACCTGGTCTTTAGCAGAGCTCAGCAGCCTCCAGAAGCTGATGGCAGTGTGTGTTTCATCCCCTGCGGGGTGGGAGAGCTGAAACGTGGGTCGGACCTGGTCTGCAGCAGGGCCCATCACCATCCAGAAGCTGACGGCGGTGTGTGTTTAAGTCCCTGCGGGGTGGGAGAGCCATAACCTGGGTCGGACCTGGTCTGCAGCAGAGCTCAGCAGCCTCCAGAACCTGATGGCAGTGTGTCTTTAATCCACTGCGGGGTGCAGGAGCTGAAACCTGGGTCGGACCTGGTCTGCAGCAGGGCTCAGCAGCCAGCAGAAGGTGACGGCAGTGTGTGTTTAGTTCCCTGCGGGGTGCAGGAGCTGAAACCTGGGTCGGACCTGGTCTGCAGCAGAGCTCAGCAGCCAGCAGAAGGTGATGGCAGTGTGTGTTTAAGTCCCTGCCTGGTGGGAGAGCTGAAACCTGGGTCGGACCTGGTCTATAGAAGAGCTCAGCAGCCTCCAGAAGCTGATGGCAGTGTGTGTGTTTTGGTCCCTGCGGGGTGCAGGAGCAGGAACCCGGGTCGGACCTGGTCTATAGCGGAGCTCAGCAGCCTCCAGCAGCTGATGGCAGTGTGTGTTTAATTCCCTGCCTGGTGGGAGAGCTGTAACCCGGGTCGGACTTGGTCTGCAGCAGGGCCCATCACCATCCAGAAGCTGATGGCAGTGTGTCTTTAATTCCCTGCGGGGTGGAGGAGCAGAAACCTGGGTCGGACCTGGTCTATAGCAGAGCTCAGCAGCCTCCAGAAGCTGATGGCAGTGTGTGTTCAAGTCCCTGCGGGGTGGGAGAGCTGAAACCTGGGTCGGACCTGGTCTATAGAAGAGCTCAGCAGCCTCCAGCAGCTGATGGCAGTGTGTGTTTAAGTCCCTGCGGGGTGGGAGAGCTATATCCCGGGTCGGACCTGGTCTATAGCAGAGCTCAGCAGCCTCCAGCAGCTGATGGCAGTGTGTGTTTAAGTCCCTGCGGGGTGGGAGAGCTGAAACCTCGGTCGGACCTGGTCTATGGCAGAGCTCAGCAGCCTCCAGAAGCTGATGGCAGCGTGCCTCTAAGTCCCTGCCTGGTGGGAGAGCTGAAACCTGGGTCGGACATGGTCTGCAGCAGGGCTCGGCAGCCTCCAGCAGCTGATGGCAGTGTGTCTTTAAGTCCCTGCCTGGTGGGAGAGCTGAAACCTGGGTCGGACCTGGTCTATAGCAGAGCTCAGCAGCCTCCAGCAGCTGATGGCAGTGTGTGTTTAAGTCCCTGCCTGGTGTGAGAGCTGAAACCTGGGTCGGACCTGGTCTATAGAAGAGCTCAGCAGCCTCCAGCAGCTGATGGCAGTGTGTCTTTAAGTCACTGCCTGGTGGGAGAGCTGAAACCTGGGTCGGACCTGGTCTATAGTAGAGCTCAGCAGCCTCCAGCAGCTGATTGCAGTGTGTGTTTAAGTCCCTGCCTGGTGGGAGAGCTGATATCCGGGTCGGACCTGGTCCACAGCAGGGCCCATCACCCTCCAGAAGCTGGTGGCAGTGTGTGTTTAAGTCCCTGCGGGGTGCAGGAGCAGAAACCTGGGTGGGACCTGGTCTGCAGCAGAGCTCGGCAGCCTCCAGCAGCTGATGGCAGTGAGTGTTTAAGTCCCTGCGGGGTGGGAGAGCTATATCCCGGGTCAGACCTGGTCTAAAGCAGGGCCCATCACCCTCCAGAAGCTGGTGGCAGTGTGTGTTTAAGTCCCTGCGGGGTGGAGGAGCAGAAACCTGGGTCGGACCCGGTCTACAGCAGAGCTCAGCAGCCCCCAGAAGCTGATGGCAGTGTGTGTGTGTGTGTGTGTGTTTAAGTCTCTGCCTGGTTGGAGAGCCGATACCTGGGTCGGACCTGGTCTGCAGCAGGGCTCAGCAGCCTCCAGAAGCTGATGGCAGTGTGTCTTTCATTCCCTGCGGGGTGCAGGAGCAGAAACCTGGGTCGGACCTGGTCTATAGCGGAGCTCAGCAGCCTCCAGCAGCTGATGGCAGTGTGTGTGTTAAAGACCCTGCGGGGTGGGAGAGCTGAAACCTGGGTCGGACCTGGTCTGCAGCAGGGCTCAGCAGCCCCCAGAAGCTGATGGCTGTGTGTGTTTAAGTCCCTGCGGGGTGGGAGAGCTGAAACCTGGGTCGGACCTGGCCCGCAGCAGGGCCCATCACCCTCCAGAAGCTGATGGCGGTGTGGGTTTAAGTCCCTGCGGGGTTGAGGAGCTGAAACCTGGGTCGGACCTGGTCTGCAGCAGGGCCCATCACCATCCAGAAGCTGATGGCTGTGTGTGTTTAAGTCCCAGGGGGGTGGGAGAGCCATAACCTGGGTCGGACCTGGTCTGCAGCAGGGCTCAGCAGCCTCCAGTTGCAGATGGCAGTGTGTGTTTAGTTCCCTGCGGGGTGCAGGAGCTGAAACCTGGGTCGGACCTGGTCTATAGCAGAGCTCAGCAGCCTCCAGAAGCTGATGGCAGTGTGTCTTCAATTCCCTGCGGGGTGCAGGAGCTGATACCTGGGTCGGACCTGGTCTGCAGCAGGGCCCATCACCATCCAGACGCTGATGGCAGTGTGTGTTTAAGTCCTAGTGGGCTGCAGGAGCTGAAACCTGGGTCGGACCTGCTCTATAGTAGAGCTCAGCAGCCTCCAGAAGCTGATGGCAGTGTGTCTTTAAGTCCCTGCGGGGTGGGATAGCTGAAACCTGGGTCGGACCTGGTCTGCAGCAGGGCCCATCACCATCCAGACGCTGATGGCAGTGTGTGTTTAAGTCCTAGTGGGCTGCAGGAGCTGAAACCTGGGTCGGACCTGCTCTATAGTAGAGCTCAGCAGCCTCCAGAAGCTGATGGCAGTGTGTCTTTAAGTCCCTGCGGGGTGGGATAGCTGAAACCTGGGTCGGACCTGGTCTGCAGCAGGGCCCATCACCCTCCAGAAGCTGTTGGCAGTGTGTCTTCCATTCCTAGTGGGGCAGGGGAGCAAAGACCTGGGCAGAGGAGCGCCTGTCTGCATCCGATCCGGCCCCTCAGCAGCCCGCCGTGAGCCTTAGAGAACCCCCCCCCCCCCCCAGCGGGCTCCAGGAACCGGGCCCTGCGTCGGACCCAGCTCAGTAAGGCCCTCCCTCGGGCCCTGCAGCAGGTGGCCCCGTCTATGCAGTCGAAAACCCCGCGAAAATCGGTGTAGAAACGCCCGAGAGGCGTGGTGCGGTTCCCCCGGCCGGTACCGGGTCCGGACCGGTCCGGAAGTCCACCCAGAACACTGCCTGGGGCTTCTGGGCGGCTCCCCAGGCGCAGGCAGTCGAAAACCGCGTGAAAATCGGTTCAGAATTGACAAAACGGCGACCTCGTCGCTCCAAAAACTAAGTCCAAACTAAGCCTTTCGCTTATCGCTTAACGCTTAAGGCGGTCGGCCTTATGGCCAGTAAATGAAAAGTGCCTGCGCCCCTGGAGGTTTTGGAAGGTGCGAGCGATGACCATGCTCGGGTTAGTAGGTGAGGCCATCGGAAAACCAGCGTGAGTTGGCGGGTTTGGGTGGCAATCTATTCCAGGCAGAGTCGACTATCTCTGGGCATCAATTTTGGGATTTTTCCGGCTCTGGTTCTGGGAGAAACGCAGGGGCAAAGTGCACGAGCCGCGGCCGATTTTGGTGGCCTGTCCCTGGGCACAAAGTCTGAGGAGTGTGGGCCTGGTTCTCCGAAAAATACCAGTCTGCTGGAGCTCACTCCCATGGCTCCAGGGGGCACGGCACACCCCCCGGTAGCCGACCAAAGTGCTCTACTCGGGCCAGACTCGGACCCACGACCCGGGGTGAGAACCACAACTACTGGTCATCCTTTTGACCTCCAGGGGGCGCGGCAGAGCCTCCCCAGTCCGACGCAAGTGCCCCACTTGGGCCATACTCAGACCCACGGCCCGGGGCGAGAACCACAACTACTGGTCATCCTTTAGACCTCCAGGGGGCCCGGCACAGCCTCCCTAGACCGACACAAGTGCTCCACTTGGGCTGTACTCTGACCCAAGTCCCGGTGCGAGAACCACAACTACTGGTCATCCTTTAGACCTCCAGGGGGCCCGGCACAGCCTCCCTAGGCCGACACAAGTGCTCCACTTGGGCTATACTCTGACCCAAGTCCCGGGGCGAGAACCACAACTACTGGTCATCCTTTTGACCTCATGGTCATCCTTTAGATCTCCAGGGGGCCCGGCACAGCCTCCCTAGGCCGACACAAGTGCTCCACTTGGGCTATACTCTGACCCAAGTCCCGGGGCGAGAACCACAACTACTGGTCATCCTTTAGACCTCCAGGGGGCACGGCACACCCCCCGGTAGCCGACCAAAGTGCTCTACTCGGGCCAGACTCGGACCCACGACCCGGGGTGAGAACCACAACTACTGGTCATCCTTTAGACCTCCAGGGGGCCCGGCACAGCCTCCCTAGTCCGACACAAGTGCTCCACTTGGGCTATACTCTGACCCAAGTCCCGGGGCGAGAACCACAACTACTGGTCATCCTTTAGACCTCCAGGGGGACCGGCACAGCCTCCCTAGACCGACACAAGTGCACCACTTGGGCCATACTCTGACCCAAGTCCCGGGGCGAGAACCACAACTACTGGTCATCCTTTTGACCTCATGGTCATCCTTTAGACCTCAAGGGGGCACGGCAGAGCCTCCCTAGTCCGACACAAGTGTCCCACTTGGGCTATACTATGACCCAAGTCCCGGGGCGAGAACCACAACTACTGGTCATCCTTTAGACCTCAAGGGGGCACGGCAGAGCCTCCCTAGTCCGACACAAGTGTCCCACTTGGGCCATACTCAGACCCACGGCCCGGGGCGAGAACCACAACTACTGGTCATCCTTTAGACCTCCAGGGGGCCCGGCACAGCCTCCCTAGTCCGACGCAAGTGCTCCACTTGGGCTGTACTCTGACCCAAGTCCCGGGGCGAGAACCACAACTAATGGTCATCCTTTAGACCTCCAGGGGGCACGGCACAGCCTCCCTAGTCCGACACAAGTGCTCCACTTGGGCTATACTCTGACCCAAGTCCCGGGGCGAGAACCACAACTACTGGTCATCCTTTAGACCTCCAGGGGGCACGGCAGAGCCTCCCTAGTCCGACACAAGTGTCCCACTTGGGCTATTCTCTGACCCAAGTCCCGGGGCGAGAACCACAACTACTGGTCATCCTTTAGACCTCCAGGGGGCACGACACAGCCTCCCTAGTCCGACCCAAGTGCTCCACTTGGGCTATACTATGACCCAAGTCCCGGGGCGAGAACCACAACTACTGGTCATCCTTTAGACCTCCAGGGGGCACGGCACAGCCTCCCTAGTCCGACACAAGTGCTCCACTTGGGCTATACTCTGACCCAAGTCCCGGGGCGAGAACCACAACTACTGGTCATCCTTTAGACCTCCAGGGGGCACGGCACAGCCTCCCTAGTCCGACACAAGTGCTCCACTTGGGCTATACTCTGACCCAAGTCCCGGGGCGAGAACCACAACTACTGGTCATCCTTTTGACCTCATGGTCATCCTTTAGACCTCCAGGGGGCCCGGCACAGCCTCCCTAGGCCGACACAAGTGCTCCACTTGGGCTATACTCTGACCCAAGTCCCGGGGCGAGAACCACAACTACTGGTCATCCTTTAGACCTCCAGGGGGCACGGCACAGCCTCCCTAGTCCGACACAAGTGCTCCACTTGGGCTATACTCTGACCCAAGTCCCGGGGCGAGAACCACAACTACTGGTCATCCTTTTGACCTCATGGTCATCCTTTAGACCTCCAGGGGGCCCGGCACAGCCTCCCTAGACCGACACAAGTGCTCCACTTGGGCTGTACTCTGACCCAAGTCCCGGTGCGAGAACCACAACTACTGGTCATCCTTTAGACCTCCAGGGGGCCCGGCACAGCCTCCCTAGGCCGACACAAGTGCTCCACTTGGGCTATACTCTGACCCAAGTCCCGGGGCGAGAACCACAACTACTGGTCATCCTTTTGACCTCATGGTCATCCTTTAGATCTCCAGGGGGCCCGGCACAGCCTCCCTAGGCCGACACAAGTGCTCCACTTGGGCTATACTCTGACCCAAGTCCCGGGGCGAGAACCACAACTACTGGTCATCCTTTAGACCTCCAGGGGGCACGGCACACCCCCCGGTAGCCGACCAAAGTGCTCTACTCGGGCCAGACTCGGACCCACGACCCGGGGTGAGAACCACAACTACTGGTCATCCTTTAGACCTCCAGGGGGCCCGGCACAGCCTCCCTAGTCCGACACAAGTGCTCCACTTGGGCTATACTCTGACCCAAGTCCCGGGGCGAGAACCACAACTACTGGTCATCCTTTAGACCTCCAGGGGGACCGGCACAGCCTCCCTAGACCGACACAAGTGCACCACTTGGGCCATACTCTGACCCAAGTCCCGGGGCGAGAACCACAACTACTGGTCATCCTTTTGACCTCATGGTCATCCTTTAGACCTCAAGGGGGCACGGCAGAGCCTCCCTAGTCCGACACAAGTGTCCCACTTGGGCTATACTATGACCCAAGTCCCGGGGCGAGAACCACAACTACTGGTCATCCTTTAGACCTCAAGGGGGCACGGCAGAGCCTCCCTAGTCCGACACAAGTGTCCCACTTGGGCCATACTCAGACCCACGGCCCGGGGCGAGAACCACAACTACTGGTCATCCTTTAGACCTCCAGGGGGCCCGGCACAGCCTCCCTAGTCCGACGCAAGTGCTCCACTTGGGCTGTACTCTGACCCAAGTCCCGGGGCGAGAACCACAACTAATGGTCATCCTTTAGACCTCCAGGGGGCACGGCACAGCCTCCCTAGTCCGACACAAGTGCTCCACTTGGGCTATACTCTGACCCAAGTCCCGGGGCGAGAACCACAACTACTGGTCATCCTTTAGACCTCCAGGGGGCACGGCAGAGCCTCCCTAGTCCGACACAAGTGTCCCACTTGGGCTATTCTCTGACCCAAGTCCCGGGGCGAGAACCACAACTACTGGTCATCCTTTAGACCTCCAGGGGGCACGACACAGCCTCCCTAGTCCGACCCAAGTGCTCCACTTGGGCTATACTATGACCCAAGTCCCGGGGCGAGAACCACAACTACTGGTCATCCTTTAGACCTCCAGGGGGCACGGCACAGCCTCCCTAGTCCGACACAAGTGCTCCACTTGGGCTATACTCTGACCCAAGTCCCGGGGCGAGAACCACAACTACTGGTCATCCTTTAGACCTCCAGGGGGCACGGCACAGCCTCCCTAGTCCGACACAAGTGCTCCACTTGGGCTATACTCTGACC
>NW_027223189.1:15000-22500 GCF_043380555.1 Nothobranchius furzeri | reverse complement strand
TCCAGCAGCTGATGGCGGGGTGCAGGGGCTGCAGGCAGCCTCCAGCAGCTGATGGCGGGGTGCAGGAGCTGCAACCAGCCTCCAGCTGGTGATGGCGGGGTGGAGGAGCAGCAGCCAGCCTCCAGCAGCCAGCCTCCAGCTGCTGATGGCGGGGTGGAGGAACAGAAGCCTCCAGCAGCTGATGGCAGGGTGCAGGAGCAGCAGCCAGCCTCCAGCTGGTGATGGCGGGGTGGAGGAGCTGAAACCTGGGTCGGACCTGGTCTGCAGCAGGGCCCATTACCACTCAGAAGCTGATGGCAGTGTGTGTTTAGGTCCCTGCGGGGTGGATGAGCTGAAACCTGGGTCAGACTTGGTGTGCAGCAGGGCTCAGCACCCTCCAGAAGCCGATGACAGTGTGTCTTTAACTCCCTGCCTGGTGGGAGAGCTGAAAGCTGGGTCGGACCTGGTCTTTAGCAGAGCTCAGCAGCCTCCAGAAGCTGATGGCAGTGTGTGTTTCATCCCCTGCGGGGTGGGAGAGCTGAAACGTGGGTCGGACCTGGTCTGCAGCAGGGCCCATCACCATCCAGAAGCTGACGGCGGTGTGTGTTTAAGTCCCTGCGGGGTGGGAGAGCCATAACCTGGGTCGGACCTGGTCTGCAGCAGAGCTCAGCAGCCTCCAGAACCTGATGGCAGTGTGTCTTTAATCCACTGCGGGGTGCAGGAGCTGAAACCTGGGTCGGACCTGGTCTGCAGCAGGGCTCAGCAGCCAGCAGAAGGTGACGGCAGTGTGTGTTTAGTTCCCTGCGGGGTGCAGGAGCTGAAACCTGGGTCGGACCTGGTCTGCAGCAGAGCTCAGCAGCCAGCAGAAGGTGATGGCAGTGTGTGTTTAAGTCCCTGCCTGGTGGGAGAGCTGAAACCTGGGTCGGACCTGGTCTATAGAAGAGCTCAGCAGCCTCCAGAAGCTGATGGCAGTGTGTGTGTTTTGGTCCCTGCGGGGTGCAGGAGCAGGAACCCGGGTCGGACCTGGTCTATAGCGGAGCTCAGCAGCCTCCAGCAGCTGATGGCAGTGTGTGTTTAATTCCCTGCCTGGTGGGAGAGCTGTAACCCGGGTCGGACTTGGTCTGCAGCAGGGCCCATCACCATCCAGAAGCTGATGGCAGTGTGTCTTTAATTCCCTGCGGGGTGGAGGAGCAGAAACCTGGGTCGGACCTGGTCTATAGCAGAGCTCAGCAGCCTCCAGAAGCTGATGGCAGTGTGTGTTCAAGTCCCTGCGGGGTGGGAGAGCTGAAACCTGGGTCGGACCTGGTCTATAGAAGAGCTCAGCAGCCTCCAGCAGCTGATGGCAGTGTGTGTTTAAGTCCCTGCGGGGTGGGAGAGCTATATCCCGGGTCGGACCTGGTCTATAGCAGAGCTCAGCAGCCTCCAGCAGCTGATGGCAGTGTGTGTTTAAGTCCCTGCGGGGTGGGAGAGCTGAAACCTCGGTCGGACCTGGTCTATGGCAGAGCTCAGCAGCCTCCAGAAGCTGATGGCAGCGTGCCTCTAAGTCCCTGCCTGGTGGGAGAGCTGAAACCTGGGTCGGACATGGTCTGCAGCAGGGCTCGGCAGCCTCCAGCAGCTGATGGCAGTGTGTCTTTAAGTCCCTGCCTGGTGGGAGAGCTGAAACCTGGGTCGGACCTGGTCTATAGCAGAGCTCAGCAGCCTCCAGCAGCTGATGGCAGTGTGTGTTTAAGTCCCTGCCTGGTGTGAGAGCTGAAACCTGGGTCGGACCTGGTCTATAGAAGAGCTCAGCAGCCTCCAGCAGCTGATGGCAGTGTGTCTTTAAGTCACTGCCTGGTGGGAGAGCTGAAACCTGGGTCGGACCTGGTCTATAGTAGAGCTCAGCAGCCTCCAGCAGCTGATTGCAGTGTGTGTTTAAGTCCCTGCCTGGTGGGAGAGCTGATATCCGGGTCGGACCTGGTCCACAGCAGGGCCCATCACCCTCCAGAAGCTGGTGGCAGTGTGTGTTTAAGTCCCTGCGGGGTGCAGGAGCAGAAACCTGGGTGGGACCTGGTCTGCAGCAGAGCTCGGCAGCCTCCAGCAGCTGATGGCAGTGAGTGTTTAAGTCCCTGCGGGGTGGGAGAGCTATATCCCGGGTCAGACCTGGTCTAAAGCAGGGCCCATCACCCTCCAGAAGCTGGTGGCAGTGTGTGTTTAAGTCCCTGCGGGGTGGAGGAGCAGAAACCTGGGTCGGACCCGGTCTACAGCAGAGCTCAGCAGCCCCCAGAAGCTGATGGCAGTGTGTGTGTGTGTGTGTGTGTTTAAGTCTCTGCCTGGTTGGAGAGCCGATACCTGGGTCGGACCTGGTCTGCAGCAGGGCTCAGCAGCCTCCAGAAGCTGATGGCAGTGTGTCTTTCATTCCCTGCGGGGTGCAGGAGCAGAAACCTGGGTCGGACCTGGTCTATAGCGGAGCTCAGCAGCCTCCAGCAGCTGATGGCAGTGTGTGTGTTAAAGACCCTGCGGGGTGGGAGAGCTGAAACCTGGGTCGGACCTGGTCTGCAGCAGGGCTCAGCAGCCCCCAGAAGCTGATGGCTGTGTGTGTTTAAGTCCCTGCGGGGTGGGAGAGCTGAAACCTGGGTCGGACCTGGCCCGCAGCAGGGCCCATCACCCTCCAGAAGCTGATGGCGGTGTGGGTTTAAGTCCCTGCGGGGTTGAGGAGCTGAAACCTGGGTCGGACCTGGTCTGCAGCAGGGCCCATCACCATCCAGAAGCTGATGGCTGTGTGTGTTTAAGTCCCAGGGGGGTGGGAGAGCCATAACCTGGGTCGGACCTGGTCTGCAGCAGGGCTCAGCAGCCTCCAGTTGCAGATGGCAGTGTGTGTTTAGTTCCCTGCGGGGTGCAGGAGCTGAAACCTGGGTCGGACCTGGTCTATAGCAGAGCTCAGCAGCCTCCAGAAGCTGATGGCAGTGTGTCTTCAATTCCCTGCGGGGTGCAGGAGCTGATACCTGGGTCGGACCTGGTCTGCAGCAGGGCCCATCACCATCCAGACGCTGATGGCAGTGTGTGTTTAAGTCCTAGTGGGCTGCAGGAGCTGAAACCTGGGTCGGACCTGCTCTATAGTAGAGCTCAGCAGCCTCCAGAAGCTGATGGCAGTGTGTCTTTAAGTCCCTGCGGGGTGGGATAGCTGAAACCTGGGTCGGACCTGGTCTGCAGCAGGGCCCATCACCATCCAGACGCTGATGGCAGTGTGTGTTTAAGTCCTAGTGGGCTGCAGGAGCTGAAACCTGGGTCGGACCTGCTCTATAGTAGAGCTCAGCAGCCTCCAGAAGCTGATGGCAGTGTGTCTTTAAGTCCCTGCGGGGTGGGATAGCTGAAACCTGGGTCGGACCTGGTCTGCAGCAGGGCCCATCACCCTCCAGAAGCTGTTGGCAGTGTGTCTTCCATTCCTAGTGGGGCAGGGGAGCAAAGACCTGGGCAGAGGAGCGCCTGTCTGCATCCGATCCGGCCCCTCAGCAGCCCGCCGTGAGCCTTAGAGAACCCCCCCCCCCCCCCAGCGGGCTCCAGGAACCGGGCCCTGCGTCGGACCCAGCTCAGTAAGGCCCTCCCTCGGGCCCTGCAGCAGGTGGCCCCGTCTATGCAGTCGAAAACCCCGCGAAAATCGGTGTAGAAACGCCCGAGAGGCGTGGTGCGGTTCCCCCGGCCGGTACCGGGTCCGGACCGGTCCGGAAGTCCACCCAGAACACTGCCTGGGGCTTCTGGGCGGCTCCCCAGGCGCAGGCAGTCGAAAACCGCGTGAAAATCGGTTCAGAATTGACAAAACGGCGACCTCGTCGCTCCAAAAACTAAGTCCAAACTAAGCCTTTCGCTTATCGCTTAACGCTTAAGGCGGTCGGCCTTATGGCCAGTAAATGAAAAGTGCCTGCGCCCCTGGAGGTTTTGGAAGGTGCGAGCGATGACCATGCTCGGGTTAGTAGGTGAGGCCATCGGAAAACCAGCGTGAGTTGGCGGGTTTGGGTGGCAATCTATTCCAGGCAGAGTCGACTATCTCTGGGCATCAATTTTGGGATTTTTCCGGCTCTGGTTCTGGGAGAAACGCAGGGGCAAAGTGCACGAGCCGCGGCCGATTTTGGTGGCCTGTCCCTGGGCACAAAGTCTGAGGAGTGTGGGCCTGGTTCTCCGAAAAATACCAGTCTGCTGGAGCTCACTCCCATGGCTCCAGGGGGCACGGCACACCCCCCGGTAGCCGACCAAAGTGCTCTACTCGGGCCAGACTCGGACCCACGACCCGGGGTGAGAACCACAACTACTGGTCATCCTTTTGACCTCCAGGGGGCGCGGCAGAGCCTCCCCAGTCCGACGCAAGTGCCCCACTTGGGCCATACTCAGACCCACGGCCCGGGGCGAGAACCACAACTACTGGTCATCCTTTAGACCTCCAGGGGGCCCGGCACAGCCTCCCTAGACCGACACAAGTGCTCCACTTGGGCTGTACTCTGACCCAAGTCCCGGTGCGAGAACCACAACTACTGGTCATCCTTTAGACCTCCAGGGGGCCCGGCACAGCCTCCCTAGGCCGACACAAGTGCTCCACTTGGGCTATACTCTGACCCAAGTCCCGGGGCGAGAACCACAACTACTGGTCATCCTTTTGACCTCATGGTCATCCTTTAGATCTCCAGGGGGCCCGGCACAGCCTCCCTAGGCCGACACAAGTGCTCCACTTGGGCTATACTCTGACCCAAGTCCCGGGGCGAGAACCACAACTACTGGTCATCCTTTAGACCTCCAGGGGGCACGGCACACCCCCCGGTAGCCGACCAAAGTGCTCTACTCGGGCCAGACTCGGACCCACGACCCGGGGTGAGAACCACAACTACTGGTCATCCTTTAGACCTCCAGGGGGCCCGGCACAGCCTCCCTAGTCCGACACAAGTGCTCCACTTGGGCTATACTCTGACCCAAGTCCCGGGGCGAGAACCACAACTACTGGTCATCCTTTAGACCTCCAGGGGGACCGGCACAGCCTACCTAGACCGACACAAGTGCACCACTTGGGCCATACTCTGACCCAAGTCCCGGGGCGAGAACCACAACTACTGGTCATCCTTTTGACCTCATGGTCATCCTTTAGACCTCAAGGGGGCACGGCAGAGCCTCCCTAGTCCGACACAAGTGTCCCACTTGGGCTATACTATGACCCAAGTCCCGGGGCGAGAACCACAACTACTGGTCATCCTTTAGACCTCAAGGGGGCACGGCAGAGCCTCCCTAGTCCGACACAAGTGTCCCACTTGGGCCATACTCAGACCCACGGCCCGGGGCGAGAACCACAACTACTGGTCATCCTTTAGACCTCCAGGGGGCCCGGCACAGCCTCCCTAGTCCGACGCAAGTGCTCCACTTGGGCTGTACTCTGACCCAAGTCCCGGGGCGAGAACCACAACTAATGGTCATCCTTTAGACCTCCAGGGGGCACGGCACAGCCTCCCTAGTCCGACACAAGTGCTCCACTTGGGCTATACTCTGACCCAAGTCCCGGGGCGAGAACCACAACTACTGGTCATCCTTTAGACCTCCAGGGGGCACGGCAGAGCCTCCCTAGTCCGACACAAGTGTCCCACTTGGGCTATTCTCTGACCCAAGTCCCGGGGCGAGAACCACAACTACTGGTCATCCTTTAGACCTCCAGGGGGCACGACACAGCCTCCCTAGTCCGACCCAAGTGCTCCACTTGGGCTATACTATGACCCAAGTCCCGGGGCGAGAACCACAACTACTGGTCATCCTTTAGACCTCCAGGGGGCACGGCACAGCCTCCCTAGTCCGACACAAGTGCTCCACTTGGGCTATACTCTGACCCAAGTCCCGGGGCGAGAACCACAACTACTGGTCATCCTTTAGACCTCCAGGGGGCACGGCACAGCCTCCCTAGTCCGACACAAGTGCTCCACTTGGGCTATACTCTGACCCAAGTCCCGGGGCGAGAACCACAACTACTGGTCATCCTTTTGACCTCATGGTCATCCTTTAGACCTCCAGGGGGCCCGGCACAGCCTCCCTAGGCCGACACAAGTGCTCCACTTGGGCTATACTCTGACCCAAGTCCCGGGGCGAGAACCACAACTACTGGTCATCCTTTAGACCTCCAGGGGGCACGGCACAGCCTCCCTAGTCCGACACAAGTGCTCCACTTGGGCTATACTCTGACCCAAGTCCCGGGGCGAGAACCACAACTACTGGTCATCCTTTTGACCTCATGGTCATCCTTTAGACCTCCAGGGGGCCCGGCACAGCCTCCCTAGACCGACACAAGTGCTCCACTTGGGCTGTACTCTGACCCAAGTCCCGGTGCGAGAACCACAACTACTGGTCATCCTTTAGACCTCCAGGGGGCCCGGCACAGCCTCCCTAGGCCGACACAAGTGCTCCACTTGGGCTATACTCTGACCCAAGTCCCGGGGCGAGAACCACAACTACTGGTCATCCTTTTGACCTCATGGTCATCCTTTAGATCTCCAGGGGGCCCGGCACAGCCTCCCTAGGCCGACACAAGTGCTCCACTTGGGCTATACTCTGACCCAAGTCCCGGGGCGAGAACCACAACTACTGGTCATCCTTTAGACCTCCAGGGGGCACGGCACACCCCCCGGTAGCCGACCAAAGTGCTCTACTCGGGCCAGACTCGGACCCACGACCCGGGGTGAGAACCACAACTACTGGTCATCCTTTAGACCTCCAGGGGGCCCGGCACAGCCTCCCTAGTCCGACACAAGTGCTCCACTTGGGCTATACTCTGACCCAAGTCCCGGGGCGAGAACCACAACTACTGGTCATCCTTTAGACCTCCAGGGGGACCGGCACAGCCTCCCTAGACCGACACAAGTGCACCACTTGGGCCATACTCTGACCCAAGTCCCGGGGCGAGAACCACAACTACTGGTCATCCTTTTGACCTCATGGTCATCCTTTAGACCTCAAGGGGGCACGGCAGAGCCTCCCTAGTCCGACACAAGTGTCCCACTTGGGCTATACTATGACCCAAGTCCCGGGGCGAGAACCACAACTACTGGTCATCCTTTAGACCTCAAGGGGGCACGGCAGAGCCTCCCTAGTCCGACACAAGTGTCCCACTTGGGCCATACTCAGACCCACGGCCCGGGGCGAGAACCACAACTACTGGTCATCCTTTAGACCTCCAGGGGGCCCGGCACAGCCTCCCTAGTCCGACGCAAGTGCTCCACTTGGGCTGTACTCTGACCCAAGTCCCGGGGCGAGAACCACAACTAATGGTCATCCTTTAGACCTCCAGGGGGCACGGCACAGCCTCCCTAGTCCGACACAAGTGCTCCACTTGGGCTATACTCTGACCCAAGTCCCGGGGCGAGAACCACAACTACTGGTCATCCTTTAGACCTCCAGGGGGCACGGCAGAGCCTCCCTAGTCCGACACAAGTGTCCCACTTGGGCTATTCTCTGACCCAAGTCCCGGGGCGAGAACCACAACTACTGGTCATCCTTTAGACCTCCAGGGGGCACGACACAGCC
>NW_027223189.1:0-2500 GCF_043380555.1 Nothobranchius furzeri | reverse complement strand
GGGGTGGAGGAGCAGAAGCCAGCCTCCAGCTGGTGATGGCGGGGTGCAGGAGCTGCAGGCAGCCTCCAGCAGCTGATGGCGGGGTGCAGGAGCTGCAGGCAGCCTCCAGCAGCTGATGGCGGGGTGGAGGAGCTGCAGCCAGCGTCCAGCAGCTGATGGTGGGGTGGAGGAGCTGCAGCCAGCGTCCAGCAGCTGATGGTTGGGTGGAGGAGCAGCAGCCAGCCTCCAGCAGCTGATGGCGGGGTGCAGGAGCAGCAGCCAGCCTCCAGCAGCTGATGGCGGGGTGGAGGAGCTGCAGCCAGCCTCCAGCAGCCAGCCTCCAGCTAGTGATGGCGGGGTGGAGAAGCAGGCAGCCTCCATCAGCTGATGGCGGGGTGGAGGAGCAGAAGCCAGCCTCCAGCTGGTGATGGCGGGGTGCAGGAGCTGCAGGCAGCCTCCAGCAGCTGATGGCGGGGTGGAGGAGCTGCAGCCAGCCTCCAGCAGCCAGCCTCCAGCTAGTGATGGCGGGGTGGAGAAGCAGGCAGCCTCCATCAGCTGATGGCGGGGTGGAGGAGCAGAAGCCAGCCTCCAGCAGCTGATGGCGGGGTGCAGGAGGTGCAGGCAGCCTCCAGCAGCTGATGGCGGGGTGCAGGAGCAGCAGGCAGCCTCCAGCAGCTGATGGCGGGGTGCAGGAGCTGCAACCAGCCTCCAGCTGGTGATGGCGGGGTGGAGGAGCTGCAGCCAGCCTCCAGCAGCCAGCCCCCAGCAGCTGATGGCGGGGTGGAGGAGCAGAAGCCAGCCTCCAGCAGCTGATGGTGGGGTGCAGGAGCTGCAGCCAGCCTCCAGCAGCCAGCCTCCAGCTGGTGATGGCGGGGTGGAGGAGCAGCAGCAGACAGCCTCCAGCAGCCAGCCAGCCTCCAGGAGCTGATGGCGGTGTGTGGGAGCAGCAGCCAGCCTCCAGCGTTCAGCCAGCATCCATCAGCTGATGGCGGTGTGAAGGAGCTGCAGCCAGCCTCCAGCAGGTCATGGTGGGGTGGAGGAGCAGCAGCCAGCCTCCAGCAGCTGATGGCGGGTTGCAGGAGCTGCAGCCAGCCTCCAGCAAATGATGGCGGGGTGCAGGAGCTGCAGGCAGCCTCCAGCAGCTGATGGCGGGGTGCAGGAGCAGCAGGCAGCCTCCAGCTGCTGATGACGGGGTGCAGGAGCTGCAACCAGCCTCCAGCTGGTGATGGTGGGGTGGAGGAGCTGCAGCCAGCCTCGAACAGCTGATGGCAGGGTGCAGGAGCAGCAGCCAGCCTCCAGCAGCTGATGGCGGGGCGCAGGAGCTGCAGGCAGCCTCCAGCAGCTGATGGCGGGGTGCAGGAGCAGCAGCCAGCCTCCAGCTGGTGATGGCGGGGTGAAGGAGCTGCAGCCAGCCACCAGCAGCTGATGGCGGGGTGCAGGAGCTGCAGGCAGCCTCCAGCAGCTGATGGCGGGGTGCAGGAGCTGCAGGCAGCCTCCAGCAGCTGATGGCGGGGTGGAGGAGCTGCAGCCAGCGTCCAGCAGCTGATGGTGGGGTGGAGGAGCTGCAGCCAGCGTCCAGCAGCTGATGGTTGGGTGGAGGAGCAGCAGCCAGCCTCCAGCAGCTGATGGCGGGGTGCAGGAGCAGCAGCCAGCCTCCAGCAGCTGATGGCGGGGTGGAGGAGCTGCAGCCAGCCTCCAGCAGCCAGCCTCCAGCTAGTGATGGCGGGGTGGAGAAGCAGGCAGCCTCCATCAGCTGATGGCGGGGTGGAGGAGCAGAAGCCAGCCTCCAGCTGGTGATGGCGGGGTGCAGGAGCTGCAGGCAGCCTCCAGCAGCTGATGGCGGGGTGGAGGAGCTGCAGCCAGCCTCCAGCAGCCAGCCTCCAGCTAGTGATGGCGGGGTGGAGAAGCAGGCAGCCTCCATCAGCTGATGGCGGGGTGGAGGAGCAGAAGCCAGCCTCCAGCAGCTGATGGCGGGGTGCAGGAGGTGCAGGCAGCCTCCAGCAGCTGATGGCGGGGTGCAGGAGCAGCAGGCAGCCTCCAGCAGCTGATGGCGGGGTGCAGGAGCTGCAACCAGCCTCCAGCTGGTGATGGCGGGGTGGAGGAGCTGCAGCCAGCCTCCAGCAGCCAGCCCCCAGCAGCTGATGGCGGGGTGGAGGAGCAGAAGCCAGCCTCCAGCAGCTGATGGTGGGGTGCAGGAGCTGCAGCCAGCCTCCAGCAGCCAGCCTCCAGCTGGTGATGGCGGGGTGGAGGAGCAGCAGCAGACAGCCTCCAGCAGCCAGCCAGCCTCCAGGAGCTGATGGCGGTGTGTGGGAGCAGCAGCCAGCCTCCAGCGTTCAGCCAGCATCCATCAGCTGATGGCGGTGTGAAGGAGCTGCAGCCAGCCTCCAGCAGGTCATGGTGGGGTGGAGGAGCAGCAGCCAGCCTCCAGCAGCTGATGGCGGGTTGCAGGAGCTGCAGCCAGCCTCCAGCAAATGATGGCGGGGTGCAGGAGCTGCAGGCAGCCTCCAGCAGCTGATGGCGG